>NC_061090.1:80550212-80665784 GCF_015104395.2 Macrobrachium nipponense | reverse complement strand
AGTAATGGAAGTGTGACAGGAAGAAAACCTCAAAGCAGTTGCACTCCGAAACAACGTAAGAAAAAGAATATGAACGGAGGTAGAGTAAAAAAATAAAGGGGTTGCAGCTAGGGACCAAGGCGACGCTGCAAGGGACCTTAAGTAATGCCGACAGTGCGCCACGTGAGGTGAACTGACGGCACTATCCCCCTACGCATTAATTGGTATCTTTCACAGCGCCATGTCGACTGTCATTTCGACTTGGCAAGGAAATCGCTGTGCAATACACCAACAAGTCACGTGATGTTTACGAGCTCTACTGGAGGTCCAGAGGCTGTCATTGCCGACAGATTCATTCAGTTGGCATTCCGGACTCGAAAATGAGTCTTCGCTAAGCATCAGACTTGAAGAGGAGCCACAAAGGGCTCAAGATATCTGCCCGTAACCTGTCGTATTATCTTCAGCTCAGTAATATTTGCCGGTTCTATAAAGTAACTTAGTGGAAAGCATATAATTTACCTAAAATACTCTTCATATATATATATATATATATATATATATATATATATATAATATATATATATATATATATATATATATTCATAAAGTGTAGCCTGTTTTCTCATGTACTTAAACCAAAAGGTTCGTTCAGCAAGTGAACAGCCCCCGACAATGATCGTCTCCACAAACGGGTGGTGCAAATCCCCCTCCCGCCCCGCCTCAATTCCATTCGTTGTTGCAGCGTCGATGAACCGTTGCAAAATCTGCAAATCTTTGGTTTTCTACCGTTCGATATATTGCTCGTCATGAGGGGCTGCGGAGCGGGTTCTGTCTGGCGAAGTTACGTAATTAACTAACTGCCTGAACGGGATCGATACCTTTTCAGGTTTTCATGATTCGTTATCAACAGTAATAAACAGAAGTCCAGCACTGCAATTACAGAGACAAACAATCTCAACATTTACAGCAAATCAATACAGCTACTACGGTCATGATAACATATAATGAGCCAGCCACCTCCACCAACAGGAACTAAGCCACCGACAGTGACCTCAGCAATTGGTATTCCATATAGATCTGACAACAGTCCTAGGTATCTTCTAGTAAGAATCGGTATACAAAGGTAGCCAAAAATCTTGAATGGCCTAAGGCGTTTCCAACGTACCGTTCTGCAGCTGAGCATTCATGTCGTTTTCAGTTTCAAACATCTGTAGAGACCAGAAGTTCAAGCAGCCCAAATGTTAAACATTGATTCTAATAAAAAATTTTGTTTTTGATAAAGCATCACATCTGTAAATAGTGAGATATACAATGTTTAGATTTCAGTTAATAAGTACTATTATGAGTGTTGATCCTAATGCACAGTTGATATGACCATTTATTATAAGAATATGTACCACAACAAACATTTGGAAGTGTGAACAGCTGATTTTGTCTCGATTTCGGTATCACGTAAGATAACCATTCCTGAATTCGAGCTCTCATAGGCTAAAACAGACACTCAAATCACAACTCAACGGAGCTGGAAACACGAGTTTAAACAGTCATATGCAATAAGTTTTAGAATGTCCCAATTTACTAGGTAGCCTAGTCTCTACAGTCACCTGCTCAAGGAGTTTGAAGAGCCTAAATCACAAGCCGTGATGAATACAACAATCATGAATTCAATTAAACAAAGTTGAAAGTTTTGACAATTTTGAACTCTTGAAATAAAACAGCAATCGCGTTTCCAGTTCCGTAACTGTCTCGGTCAGGAAAACATGTTTCGGGTTGAAACTTTATCTCCAGAAAAGCCCCCAATCCCCTGACAGACCTTCAAAGATTTGCTTTATTCTTTTATCTTAATGAAGACATCTCTCGGTAGTTTTGTCGATAGCAGCTTAATCTAATTTCTAGATACACAGTGGAAAAAAATAAATGATTATTGAAAATTCATACATTCCTTGTGATTTAAAGTGCAATTATCAAAAACTTTTTTAAGAGGTTCATGCCTCACATGCATAATATACATATGAGAGAGAGAGAGAGAGAGAGAGAGAGAGAGAGAGAGAGAGAGAGAGAGAGAGAGAGAGAGAGAGAGAGAGAGAGAGCACTAATGTAAGTTCATAAACAAAAATGCCTGCAGCTAGAGTTGAATTATCTGTATTCTTATTTTTTATGTTAAAGCATCTTTATAGCAGTTACATGGAGAAAGGTCACCAATAATATATACTAAATAAATTTAAAGTTAGAAAGGGGGCTACAATGCTTATTTGTAGGATGATTATATATATAACTAAAAACTTGAAACGTTTAAATTCCGCCTAAGAAATGGATTAGACATTTCCGAGACTTTCTGAACAAAGGAGAGAGCATCTCGAGGGAGATTCAGGAAAAAACTTCGCTGTGCATCCAGAGATTTCTGAGGATTCATTGCACAGCGAAAGGACCTCATGAGGTCGGGCTTTGGATCAGAAGATGGTGGCCAAATGCGTCTGAGGGATTTCGGACCACAGGAATCCTTTGAAAATATGAAGTGGAATTTAAAAAAAAATGTAAATTTTGGAGTAAAAATTGAAATTCATTTCCTATAAATGTATGCAAGCTGAGTCTCTCTAGTGGAACTTCTATTCATTCGCTCAAGTACTAAGGCCGATGTCAGAATCTTGCAACTTTTCAGCTGAAGGATCTCATCAGTAGGGCTTTATCCCCCAACAAAAAAGCAACGCCCTTCTTTAGGGGAGTTCAGCAGAGCCTGAACGCCGGCTGCTCAAAAAGGTGACGAGGAGGATGGAAAGAGCTGTAACAAGTTGACAAGCCAAGGGATTTTTGGTTTTGTTTTGTTACAAGTTATTGTGCTCTTACCAAAAGCTCTGTAGAAAATTGTACAGAAAACGATCAAGCTTTTGCGAGGGAAGGTGTCTACCTTATAAGTACAGGTATCCTGCGTTACACGTTATCATTAATCGTTTTATAGGAAAAATAAAGGAGGTGGAAGAGGATTATGTCTTACATAATTTACGTAATTTAGCTGCAGAAAAAGGAACTGCAAGAAATAAGGATTCGTTCGTAATACTCACTGAAGGTTGTTGTAATCAGAGTCTGTAAATATCATGTTAGACATTACAAGCAGTAATGGGAGAAATCAATAACTAAAACAGCCTCGACGGATTGCCTGCAAGAAAACGTGATTTGCAACAGATGATAAACAAAAGTAGAAGTCTCTCTCTCTCTCTCTCTCTCTCTCTCTCTCTCCACAGACGCACGAACACACAAACACAGTAAAATAAAGGTCAGAGGGGCTCGCAAAACAAAACAATAAAGAAAAATAACCAGTGCTTTCAAGCATCACCGCCCAAGCAGCGCTAAAGAGTTCTGGGCGTCTCAAGAACTACTAAGTCGTCATTAGAGTAAATTTTATACCTCTCATAAAAAGCAGAATAAATAAAATAAATGAAATATAATTAATAACAGACTTAATTATGTTAATTTCATTCCTAACTCAAGCAAAGATAGCTTACATCTCTTTCCATGAATGTTAAAAGATAGACTAGTATAGGAAGGAAAGAGAAGAGAAGAGAGAAGAGAAGATAGAAGAGAAGAGAGAGGAGGAGAAGGAGAAGAGGAGAGGTACATATATTGGGGGGGAGGGGAGGGAAGGGGAGGAGAGGGAAGGATGCGTCGTAGGGAGGAAGAAAAGGAGGAGGGAACTTATTACTCAACCGGAACGATGCTCAAGTCTCGTGTTATGCTGCCTTCTCTTTTTATCCCCCCCACCCACCCACCACACCCCCTTCCTCCTCCTCCTCCTGTCTGTCTTTCCTTCCTCTCCCTCCTTTCCTACTTATCATTCTTTTTTTTTCTTTCTTTTTATCCCTTCTCGCATTGCTCCTCCCTTCTTGCTTCCTTCTATTTTCTGCTCCTCCTTCCGCGGCTTTCCTATAATCATTCTCTGCTCCTCTCTCTCTCTCTCCTTTTTCCGCGAAGGAATCTCGGGATGTTGAGCGCAGGACCCAAGGTTGAAGTTACTCCTCAATTATTGCCTCCAAGAAAATCGTTATTGCGCGGATTGAAGAGCTCTGCACACCATAATTATTATAATCTATTTTCAAGAGAAATGAGAAAAAGGACATTAATGAGAAATTAGTGTCTTGTATAGAATAATTAGATTTATTCAGCTCCTCGTCTCTTATTTAGAAAGACATTTTCATGTACACAGACGAACAGGTACACACAATACACTCACACACATACACGCAAGCACACAGGCACTCGCCCTAACATACACATACATGAAGGCACATTGCAACTTTTCAGTAGAATGACAAGACAAAGGAATAATAATAATAATAATAATAATTTACCATTAGTACCGAACACTAATATTTCAGTCAAAAGATTATGCTTGTAGAATTTCGGCCAAAGTTCACAGTTAGCTAAATGCAGCCGTCTTATATGAATACAATGAGACGCGTATTTCTCCTTAAAAGGTCTGACCGAAAGGGTGGGGGGGGGGGGGGGGGGGGTTTGGGGGGGGGGGGGGGGGGGGGGGGGGGGGGTTTGTGGGCACATATGCCCCTCTTGCTGCCCAGGCCCCCATGCCTGAGCACACGACCTCTGTGTGTATGTGTGTGTACGTATATACATATATATATACATATACATAAGCATATATAGGTCTAATGATTATCTATATGTGTGTATGTATGTACGTATATATATGTATATATAATATATATATATATATATATATATATATATATATATATATATATATATATAATATACATATACATAAGCATATATAGGTGTAATGATTAATTAATATATAATATAATATATATATATATATATATATATATATATATATATTGGATACATATGTAATTGTAATAGTCACAATGCCCTGTTAACTTAACTAGGATTCTTCCCGCTTTTTGGAATAGAGTGTCACTACAAAGCCTCGAGATCCAAGTGCAAGTAATATGAAGAAACTATGATGTCCGGTAGCGGGAAACGTACCATGTTCGCGACGAGGTCTCGTGATCATGGTCGGCATTGTGGCGGTTACAATTACATATCTTTACATTTACACCGTGATTTTTCTCTATGCGGGTACGCTAGTATATATTAATAATAAATACAGTGAAAACCAAAATATAGTTACACGGCGATGACAATAGTAACAGATTAATAATAATAATTCACTCAGGCATATACTAAATGATAGCCATGGATATGGTGTTGAAGTTCACGAATAGTAATGACATATGCAAAGACCTAACAAGGGTAGTACTAATAACAATGAAAGCAGAGCAAAAGAATCATAAATAAACTAATACAAGATAGTATATGATTCATTATTTTTATTATTATTATCATCATTAGCAACTTCCAGAATGCTAATTATAATGCGAATTTGAATAGCATTAGGCACTATTATATCAACAAGATGCATAATAATATTGGTAATGAGGTATAATGCTGAATAATAATTAACAGGGGGGCACTATCATAAAATAACAAAATAAACAGGAATACTACAAATCATTGTCCCCCTTCAAAAAAAAAAAAAAAAAAAAAAAAAAAAAAAAAACCTTCACAAGCCACAATCAAAACAAGTAAAAAATGCGCCGAGGTCTCTCGGGTGCAATCGAGTTTTCTGTACAGCCGTTGGTTGCCTGTGTTATAGGCACCTATAAAGGTGCCAGACGTACGATCATGGATAACTTTAACCTCAAACAAAATAAAAACTACAGAAGCTAGAGGGCTGCAATTTGGTATGTTTGATGATTGGAGGGTGGATAATCAACACAGCAATTTGCAGCCCTCTAACCCGGGTAGTTATTAAGATCTGAGGGCGGACGGACAGACGAAAACTCATCTCAATACTTTTCTTCTTACAGAAAACTAAATCGACATAACTGTGGTAGAGACCACAACAAAACTGATCGAAAAACGGAACTTTTCACCAAGTTATTTGAAAGCCTGAGACTCACTAACATCAAATTGCTCGTTTCTGGGAAATCCTTTCCAAGCTCGTTTTAATCGGTAATATATATATAATTATATATATATATATATATATAACTATATATATATAGATAATATATATATCTTATATATATTATATATAAGTCAATAATAGTAAAAATTTTGTCATTTCATGCCTCAGAGGGAGACTTATCTATTAAGCAATACTGCTTTTGATATCAAAGAAAGTCTACATTTCATTTTTAAAGCTGTCATTGTCAGTTCAGCTAGCGTTAAATCTGTATCTAATTCGACAGAGGAGAATTTTCAATTTGTGAGACATTTAAATACCGATGGAGTGAAGAAGCAGATATTTGATTACCTTGCCATTTCGACCAAGCACTCTCTCTCTCTCTCTCTCTCTCCTCTCTCTCTCTCTCTCTCTCTCTCCCCGTTTCATCTTGCGTGGTAAGCAATTACTCCATTTCTTCAACTGACCTTTTCCATCTACTTCACAGGGGCAAATAGACTCGTCCATCTCTCTCATAGACTCTCTCTCTTCCCCTCGCATTTAAGTTGAACCTTGCGACCGTCTCTCTCTCTCTCTCTCTCTCTCTACATATTCCTGATACTCCTTTTCTAAATCTCCCAAACTTCCATTAGTTTTTTCACTCCCGACTCGGAGCGTTGTTCTTCTTCCTCTTTTTTTATTCTCCTCGGTGAACAAACAACTCGCCACGTCAAGACTCTTCTCCCTCAACCTCAGTCCTTCCTATCTCTCTGGCTCTGTCTCTCCTCCTCAGCCTTTCTTTCTGCTCCAGCAAACGCCGCCCCCCCCCACCCCCACCCCGCAACCCATCTCTTCTCCCAAGGCCTCTACCACCCTATATACACTCCCAACATTTACCTTCATATATCCACAGACCCTTTTCTTTAACACTCGAGACACTGGACCGAATTTTTCGTCACGAAACTTGTAATACTTTCTTCCCGTCATCTCACCCTCCCCCTCTCCGAACACACACCCCACCTCTAACTGTTCTATATCCCCCCCCCCCCTCTCTCTCTCTTTCTCTCTCTTCTCTCTCTCTCAATGTCAACTAATCGGCATAAAACTGAAAAAGAGAATGATAATATATATATATATTTGAATGGTTCTGACAATTTAAAAGGGGATTACCTTGCCGAGGCCCTCACCTTTTAAACAAAGTAATTAAAGGCTGAAGCTAAGAACTTGAAGAACTGAAAATGGAAAGGGTCCAACAGACAACAATGATTCCGTTATTCATAGAAATAACAAAGTAATCAAACCAGAAAGGTGATATTTTGAATGAGACTTGAAATTAAAAATTCTATTACAGAAAACCCATCAAATAATTTTTCATCAACTGGCGCCTGTGATTTAAATTCCCGGTATTCTTGAACTTATTTTACGTCGGAATTTCATGGAAACCAAAAGTTTGACAATCGGGCAGAGGCGCCATTCTCTCCTGTTCAGTCTTTCGTGGAAACATTTTCGGAGAAAAACCGATTGATAAAACGAGAGATAATACACGAAGGGGATCCATCTTTAAAGAAAATAGTAGTCACACCAGGTTCTTTTTGTGGAGAGAGAGAGAGAGAGAGAGAGAGAGAGTTAAGAAAATGACAGGTTAGATTTCCGGTAAAATCAACAACCAAACTTTGGTTGCTGCCACGCCTCCTCATTCCACTCAGTCTATGGCTATGTTTTGGAACAAGAAAACTAGTAAAATATGCGCCAAAGTTTCTTCAGCGCAATCGAGTTTTCTCTACAGCATATAATGCAGTATGAAACTCAGCCTTGGCCCATGACTCTTTCAGCCAGCCGTAGTGGCCTGTGTTGTTATGGTGTCAGACGCACGGTCATGGCTAATTCTAACCTTAAATAAAATTAAAACTACTAAGGCTAGAGGGCTGCAACTTGGTATATGAGATGATTGGAGGGTGGATGGACAACACACCAATTTGTAGCCCTCTAGTCTCAATGGTTTTTAAGATCTGACGGCAGACAGAAAAAAAATTTAGACGGGCAGACAAAGCAATCCGATAGTTTTCTTTTACAGGAAACTAAAAAGTCACTTTCGATTCCTTCGAATTGTCGTTATTAATATCCATGTACAAAGGTGTTTATGGATATATTTATAAATGCAGTGAAAAATATTTGTTGAAATCATAAGCGTGTCTTTATGCATTTAGGGGCCATAGATAATACTTGTACACGCTCATTATATTCTTCTTTGTTCCTGCACAAAGTTAGTCAATTTGTCATAACGAAACGGTTACTAGTCTTAAGAAATTGAGATTTTAAGCCAGTCATGTTTCACGGAAAAGACTTGTGTTCGAGATATGACTCGGATCTTTTCCACAGGTAAAAACTCTTACTTTCTCAAGTCGGAAAATGAACTTCTTCGGTAAGGTTGGTAGTTAGAGCCAGCAGGGTAGCCATCTGTTCCACAAAGAACAGAATGACCGGTTTCCTAGAGCAACTAAGAGGTGTTGTAACATTATAGATAAGCCGGACTTTCAGCTATAAACTGTCATCTCAATAGACGAACTGATCAAAGGAATTTCTGGTCTCAAAATCAACAAAGAACTAAAGCTTTCAATCAGTTTTCGAAAGGAAATGATCCCCTCCAGTGACATTTATTTAGTCGACGTCGACTCAGATTTTTGGCAACCTTTCACAGAATGATTCCAGTCCTGAATAATTTTATCGCATTTCTGGGCTGTGCTTCTCTTTGCGGTTTTGACGATCTCTATAATAATCCTAGGCGTTGGTAAGAAAGTGGTAGCTTGGTGTGGGAAACGCATGCAAAGGGCACCGCAGTTCTGCGCGAAAAAATGACATTTCACGTCACATGACCGATTAAGCGTTGTAAAATCTCACAAAACATACTTCGCAAGAGATAATAACTAAATAATGAGTGCAGTCATCTGGAAGATCTAACATACTGTTCAAAGAATTAAAACCAGTAAATACGATGACATGAATGGGAAATGCGAAATGAATAACTGAATCAATTTAAATATGATTAAAGGAAAAAAGCAAGCGAAAAAGAAAAAAAGAAAAAAAAATTGGATAACTTCATGAAACGCAAATCAAAGAAAACAAGCGAAAGAAAGTGGAACTTCGGTAAAACGCAACTGATGTGTCATTTAATACGGAAAATTTTCAAGGCTACGTTACATTCGCAATGGAAGCAGCTTTAATACGTAGGCGAGTACACGCAAAAGCCGGCTGAAAACAAGTATTTGAAATAAATTTAGCGCAAATCTCTCAGCTGAGAAAGATGAGGAGTAACTTATTTCACCTGCGGTCAGGATGTTATGTCCCCGAATCTCTCACTTCCAAAGAGAGCCCCCAAAGTTTGAAGCAACTTGGCAAAAATAATAGAAATACTCGGCCAGAAGAGTTACAAGGAGTTACAAGGATTAGGATGTCTCAAAGACTTGTTAGTCCATCCGAGGAGACATCGTGTGCTTACTTATCTGTAGGAGCAGGTTTTACTGGGCATTCACAGCGTCCTAATGATTTTGTCTATCTTTCTTTTAAACTCTTCTACACTGTTGCTGTTTACCACTTCTGGCGGCAGTTTATTCCATGTGTCACATATCTTGTATGTCAAGAAGTTCCCGCGATGGGATGTGTCGTATCTCTTCAGTTCTAGTTTCCATCCATTATTTTTTGTCTGGTTTTCGTTTAATGTAAAAAGGTTACTGTCTACTTTTGTTATGCCTTTCAGTATTTTAAATATTTCTGGGATACATGAAAAGTGGAAAGGCGAGATCTCTTGGATGGACTTGGAAAAACCGCTTTATTCCGGAGGGTGGGAGGCCGCAGATTCTTCTCTGGGTCCTGTATGCAAGTATACCGCTGCAGTCTTCTAACGGCCTCAACTTGACACCGCCCATGCGATGGGAGGCATTGTCACCTCCTGGAAATCCAAGGAAGCTGGATCCATCGTCTTTTGCAAATTCCAATTCAGAGGCGGCGTTAAAGCCTTTAAATATGTACTACATTTGAAGCTGATGTGATAGGAAATATGTATGTATGTATGTGTATACGCATGGATGTGTGAGTGAAATGCGTATAATTTAAGAATAACGTACAGGATAGAAGAAATATAAAAGTAAATATGTAATACCACAAGGTGGCTAGAAAGCAGCCAATCTGAAATGAATAGACCCTTAGGTGGCAAAAGGGACAAAGTTTATCATGGAATCTTTCTCGACCCCAACCAAGAGTGCCCCTGCCCAACGCCCATTCCCCTTCCATGCAGATACGTTATCCGAGAAGACATAGCCTAAGTCAAGGTAAGGAAGTGGAATTTAAGGTGAAAATGTTCGCGCAATAAAGTCACCTTCCCATATCTTTAAATAAGGACACATGGCTGACCGAACACCTGTGCATACATTTTCCATGTTATATATAGATATAGTATATAGTATATATATATATAGTATATATATATATATATATATATATATATATATATATATATATATATATATATATCCTTAAATCCACGTCACGATAGACGTGGATTTACGGATATTCTCAATTACGTGTTCCTTCGTGCTACATTGGATATATAATACACACCACACATCTTATATATAGTCGTTCATACCGTCTAAAGATGTGCTCGAAGGCTGGGTTGAAACGGAAAATCTGGTGTAATCTTTGATTTTCCAAAATGGGCAAAAATGAATGTCTTTTTACTGTAATACAACAGTATAATATGAAGATAAAAGGCCCATAAAACACTATTTTAACGTTGCAACCATATATTTCGAGCACTTCCTTCTGTCCCTCCTGATCACTGGTAAATATGAACATAGGATGTCTTACAGGAGTATATATACAAAAACATATGTAGGTGTGGCAGTAAGTCTGTTGGTAACCCACCGGGAGGGTGGAAATTAAACTATTCCCTGGTGATATATATATATATATATATATATATATATTATATATATTATTATATACATATTTATATACACACATACACACAGCTGGAGCACATTATATATATATATATATATATATATATATATATATATACTATATATATATATATATAATGATGTGATTATGAAGAGCGAGACTATACAGTTACGTAATAAAACTGATTAAAGGTTTAGAAGTAGTTTTATGGGAAACAGCAGATTTATTAATTCTGGATTGTAGGGTAAGCCACTAACCAGCCCCTTTGCTGCCAGCCAATGACAATCGATTTCCCATCGTGACGTCATGTGACGTCAGTCGATGGAAACGGTTTAGCTTCTCGCCGTTCCAACCCATTAATGGGGATCCTGAAGTGACTTTGAATGCCGTTACAAATTAATATGAATTTCATTGAAGGAAAATCATTTATAATGTTTTCGTGGTCTCCCCCTCCCCCACTCCCGCTCTCTCTCTCTCTCTCTCTCTCTCTCTCTCTCTCTCTCTCTCTCTCTCATGAATATGACTAATATCGCTCGTGTTCATTTTAACCATAAGTTAAAATGCTCGATTTATCTGTCAAAAAATAAAAGTAATGGGCGATAGTAATTCATTACTAGAAAAAGGCAAAAAGTAAACGCAGAGAGAGAGAGAGAGAGAGAGAGAGAGAGAGATCGTGCATCGTTCGCACAGCCGTTACGAAAAAATAACGAGAAACAAGCAGTGCAAATGAAAAGCTTTCTCTGTTTTTAATAATAATAAAAAATTGTTTTTGATATCAGTTAAGTAGCGATTGAAGACACTTTTGCACTTGACAGAAGTACCAAGTCACTTGAAGAGTAATCAAAAGTTTCAGACACAAAGTCTCGGTTGATTAGGCCGAGTCCAAATGTCCCTACCATTCATATCATTCCTTGCTAACACCACAACTAGCTTCGAGACAACCTATTGGCAAGGCACGTGCTGGCATAAGGCCAAGTTAATCAAATGCAAACAACCTGGTGGACAAATAGGCATACGATGTAATAAAATAATATATAAAAACCTACTTCCCTTGAATGTACTTAAAATTAAATACAGTCAAAGCCTCAATCAATTGCCTCAGTTACCTGACGCACCGAGAGAGAGAGAGAGAGAGAGAGAGAGAGAGAGAGAGAGAGAGAGAGATCGATATCGGTGTTGTCAGCCAATGAGTTATTATGGGAAGTTCCTCCTCCCTCTCCACACAACCCAGAGCCTATTACGAAGACGGCGTAGATGCCCACATTTCTCGCGACGCCAGTTTGCCTCCGAAGAAGCGCTTTGAAACAATATTCAAGCAAATTAATGATTGATTCAGATATCCCCATCCAAATCAAAGTTAGTATAAAAACTACAGTCAAGCGTGTTCGGACATAATCATCTATTATACTACATATATATACAGAGAGAGAGAGAGAGAGAGAGAGAGAGACGGGATCAAACAGACCATAGTTTCTCAATCCAACTCGGTCTAAGGCAGTATAAAACTCTTGGTATTCTAAATCTCGAATATTGCCTCGCCGTCATTTGTCCGCAGCGTATGCCATTTCCGGTATTGAACGCTCCCAAACCTGGAAACACCATTTCCTTTCGCCCAACCTTACAGCCCAGTGCTACGTAATTCTCCCAAAATCGTCCATAATCCAAGTCAACCACAAACAACGAAATACCGGTCTCGCCAACACAACATTTCAAGGCCACCCGTGGGAAGTGGCTGGTCGTCTTGTCATCTTGCCGTTTCTTCCGAGTTTCTCTTTTATCTTTCGGGCTTAATGGCTGATCGTGTTCTTGATGTAGGATTGCGAAATTTTTGCATCTTTTCCAATGACCAGTGTTACAGTTGTACAACGATAAAGTACAGTAGCACGTACAACAATACAAAAGTCTTCCTTTGGAATGTCAGAGCTTGTGTTTTGCTTCGTCGATATTTTCCTTTCTTTACCTTCTTTTGCTACTAGGCCTTGCTCTGTTGAACCAGCTTTGATTTAAAACACTGGCTAGTGTTAAGAACAACAACTTCGCCAATTTTTCTTCAGGAGAACTGTTTGTAAAGCTAAACAGACCTTGAGTTAATGCAAAACGCTGACGTAACCCGGTCTCTAAAGCAGATATGTACCTAACCTTGTTGTAATTGGCGTAATCCAGTTTAGAATAACGTATTAATCTCAAGTGTACTTGAAACAATTAAACCCACCCGATTTAGCTTCTCTAGATTATTCAGATGCTAAAATGGCTTCCTCTTTAGTGTTGACATGGCGACAACCATAGAGCAAGTTGCCTTATTCCCTAGTTTTGGTGTAATAACAAATTTCCAAAGAACCACGTGCCGCGAGTGACCTTCCGTTGTTATTTCATACTTTGGTTCTTCGACGCACCTTATGGTATCCGTAATCATTTAGATAATTCAAAAGGCTTATCTTCAACTAGGCCTAACTTGTTACGACCAAGAAAGGCATACAAATTAAGTGATATAGAGCGGATACAAATGCTATAAAACCAAGAACAGGATTCTTGATGTTATAACGATAAATCAAGTTTACATAAAAGAAACCAAGGAAAAAATTCTACATAAAAAACTCCCTAAGCAGTTTCATCCCATCTCCTTCGGTCTCTGTACTCGGCGACCCCTGAGTACAAACCCCGGTAAGTAGGCATTCCTCTGTAGAGAGTAAAGAGAGACACTCCATACATGTTTTGTATAGCCATAAACACCATATCATAACCAGGAAACATACATAAATCCTCAAGATTCCAATGAATGGGAAAGTAACACCGACGTCCGGTGAAATTTGGAGGTTGTACGATCCTCATTAAAAATCCGCTGCCAGCCAGCCAGCCACTTGCTCCGTCACAGTCGTCAGGCTTCCCTAGACCTTCGCGCTACTTCCATAAACATTTTTCGCTCTGAAGTACTTTCTTTCGGTGTGACTGCCTCTTCAAATTCAGAGGAAGGCGACAAGTAACCACACATACTTTACGGGTCCCCTTGAGAAGACTTCTAAACAGAGCATGGAAGCATTTTAAAATCACTCTCAAGTCCTCCTCCCTCACTTCACGGCTGAAAGCTTTGGTTTCCATTTCAGCGGCTTCCGCGCTGAATAAATCCGGCAGCGTCTAAGAGGGCAAATCCCGTGTTCACAGCAGCTTAAGAGACTGAGGTTGTTTCAATGTGTTCACCCGATGCAAAAAGCATTTTCCTGGGTACCACATGAAATCATCATGGCATCGAGAACAAAATGATCTGATTTAAATGCTTTCAAAATCTATATTTCCAGTTCATGATTCTTAAGAATACAATAGCTTCTTCGGTAATAATGAACAATGTGAATACGTTATTACAAATGTGTAAATATGCCAATATTTAATAACGTCTGGGCCATATGGTCCAAAACTCCATGAATTAGTAGGTCAATTGTTTGCATAAATCCAAGTACGTAAAACCATAGAAATACGCGTAAAACCACGGAAGTCTTACTATATATTTACATATACATACATACATACACTGTGTGAATATTACATACAAATTAAACAAAAATTAGGAAGTCATAGTATTTTGTGATGGTTATGTCATGCGGAAAGAATGAACGATGATAGGTGGTTGAAGAGCGTAAACAATTCAGAAACGTAATGGAAAAGAAAAAGAAGACCTAGAAAGGTTAGGAGAGATGGCAATTGGTACTGGAAAGGGAGGGCCTGAATGCCCTAGAAGCTGGTTGACGTGGGATTCGGCCCATTGCTGATGAGCCTTCTTTCTGTGTAGGTGTATGAAGCGGCTAAAGTGGAAGTTCCACTTCACATTAGCCATTCAGCAGTTACATTGTATAAATATGGCAGTAATGTTCTATCGTTTTTTTTTTCTGGAGCCAACTTCTGTTAGTAAAATTGGTGTACGATTAATCTATATATATATATATATATATATATATATATATATATATATATATATATATATATTATATATATATATATATATGTGTGTGTGTGTTGTGTGTGTGTTATGTCAGGGCTTTCCTCTTTCCTTGTTATTCAATATCATCTTGAACCCATATCATCTTCCACCTCTGGATTCCCCCTTTCAGGTTCTTGTATGATATGAACTGATATTCTATTAAGGACAAACATATAGTTAGTGAGAGTTGTTATTGACTGTTTGGCACTTTTTCCTTTCGGCGTTAATAGTCTTGATTTTTAGCAATGAGGTGTGTGTGTGTGTGTGTATGTGTGTGTGTGTAAAGCATAAGTATCCACATCTTCGAACCTGTAAATAACGTCATGGAATCGTTCAGAAAATAGCACAGTCACTGCTCAGTCTTAATTTTGAAACATGAACAAAGCAGCCGCAATAATTTTGTAAATAAATTGAGCCATATGAAGTCTGGTTACGATTAATAGGAGAGAAGAACTGACGGTGAACATGTTACAGAGAGATTCGGATTCCATTCACAATAGTCTTTCGGGGACTGGAGGCAATTTGCATGATAATTAATATATCACCACACAATATTCGAAAAACAGGGTCTCAGTCTAGAATGGCATCATTTGGTATTCAGTGGCAGGGCTACCAATCTCGTGCACATCTGCGGAAGCCTTATCGATGCCTCTTTAGGCCTAAGCCAAAGAAAGCCCTGACGTTAAACCTTGAGTTTCAACCACTGCGCATAGGAAAGAATGCTTCGGAGACTTGAAGACTTCTGGTGGTTTCTTCCTTCTGGCACATGTAACAAACTTAATCTTATTAATAAACAGACAAGAGTAACGAAAATACATACAAATGCAACTATGGAATGATCAATATTCAAACACGCATTATGAGTGTCAGCAAAATTACCATTCTCGATGAAATGCTGTACAACAAAAATATTCTGTTTTCACAAGTATTTTTTGTACTCAATGTTGAACGCCCCTACGATATATATCAGCAAAAGAACTTAAGAAGACTGGCAAATTAATGCAGCAACGAGTCAACGACATAGCAACTTTGGGTCTTCCTTGGACGAGCTGGTCTAGGCCTACTTTGATAGTCTCTCCGCCAGATTTTTTTTTTCTTTAGGTTTTAAGTAAGGCAGCGTCTGTCGGCAATCATTGATGTTTCGGAAACGTTGGTACTGTCTAGAAGTTTTACTTTGGTGGATAAAAAAGAAACCAATTTTAAAAGAAAGAGAATGAATCAGAGGAGGCAATCTTCTTTGGTGTAATTCAGGTGCGTGGAATGTCCCAAAAGGACACGACGTTAAGACTCCAGGTAATGCATGACAGGAAACCTTAATTTCTTAAAACGTCTGAATATTGTAGAACAGACTTTGATTTTTGTTTAAAATCCAACTGAACTTGAAGACTTGAGGGGGAAGGATGGCATGAGGTCTATAGGATACAGTTAAGGAAATGTCCCACAACAACAGAGAAGAGAGATACCGTGGTGGAGAAAATTCCGAGAATGTTGGAGACCAACAGACGACGACAAAGGTTCCAGTTTCTGAGAGGCTGCAAGACCTTGAAGTCGCCACCAGACCCAACCTGAGATTCCATTCTGGGCTGTCAGAGGGAAATCGTTCGTTAACTTAATGACAACCAAATTAGGTATTTGAATTGGTGTTGCATTCCTTGTAAAATTTTCATGTTGGTATTAAAATGAATGAAAATCGCTAGTTATTTGCAGTATGTTGTTTGTGGACATAATATAAGCTTCTCTAGCAAAAGGACAGTTGCTCAGTTTTGTCAGGATATACTTAATGACCTCTTGGATCTAATTTCTCTTGTTTTCTAAAAAATTAAGAGGGTCCCAAAGATGACTATATAACTTTACGTGTAATGCAAAATATTTGCGTACTGAGCGCTAACATCATGAACACCTTAGCCTGTCTATAATGATTATAAATATTCCCTTGGGCTTTATATAAAGAATAATGACGCAAATTAACTCTGATTTCAAGGAAGTATCAAGCTTTAAAAACGGAGCTACGTTGAACAAGTGTAAACTCTTTTTCCTGTTTCTGATTGTCAAATCTCTAACAGTCTAAAACAGTTCAAATTCAACGTTTTACAAGACATTTCTTTAATGAAGGAGAATTTTTCAGGTTGTACAGTCACTGAAAATATGCGTAGATCTGAAGGGGATTTTTGGAGCGCATGTTCCAGAGGCAATTCCTCCAAGAAAGAAGAGATTGAATGCAGTCCGGAATAGCTCAACGTGGCCACATCAAAAGGCTGAACACTTTCTGGTGTCCAATGCACCGTTTGTACAGATCTCAGTCTTTGTGTGAAATCGGTAATAGTTTTTACACGCCCGTAACAGCACGAAGATCGTGCACATATCTTTATTTGTTCAATGACTTGTCTGTGAGTTTATATCACGCATCACCTACAGAAAGTTTAAGCAAGCATCATCTGAATAAGAGAATATATTTGTCGAAATGAAGGTAACAGCCTCCGACACCTCAAGATTCATACTCTCCGACACAACCTGAAAAATCCGATTAATTTATTTTTTTCTTTTTTTACAGAGAGGCAGATTTGAAACTTAAAACAGTTGTTATGAAAACTATAAACTGAAAATTAAGAAATGACTGCAGTTTGATTTTAATAACACCTGTTCACGTTAGAAAAAAAAACCTGGTCAAACAATCTTACCACACATAACATGTCAATGTTTTCATGTAAATCCATAGATGTACATGAGTTTTCACATATATACATACATAAATACATACATACATTCAAAGAAGAGTCGCAAAAGATCGATGTTGACTGTATGTTGAAGGGATAAAGAGGAATGGCAGCCTCGTATGAGTATAAGACAGTCTAGGTCCAACAGCTGATCGACAGATTGCTTAGCTACTTCCCTTCTCCTCGTCTCTCGCTTAAGTAGCAGCAACAGGGACAGATGCATATATGTAAACAAAAAAGGAACAGTAACACTATTGCGTGACTGCTTATGCTATCAAGCAGAAGACACATTTAAAAGAAGAACTGAAATATTTTAAAAAGTTGATAACTGGCAGTCTATGAATGATGATGATTTAAAAAAATACCGAGTTTTGGTATAGAAAAAAGTAACTTTCCAGGGGGCACGAGTTTCTCTGCAACGTGGCTTCGGAAAATAAGAGAGAGAGAGAGAGAGAGAGAATCGCCATGAATAGGAAAAATATGCAAGATAGGAGAGATTGGGACTCTGACATAAAAAATGGAAAAAAAAATAAAAACAAAAAAAACACAATCATAGAAAAGTCAGTAAGAAATATTCGCACGATAATTGTTAATATTCACGAAGCTTCTTTGGGTGATGAGAGACCGGGAAAGACAGACCCACGTCCTTTTAGTTAAACAACAACAATAATATAGTGTTATGTTTTTTCAGACAGTACTCAAGACATTCCTAAGCGACTGTTTGTTCTCGCGACTGACTTTGGAGGTTCGGCCCTGAACGCAAGTCGCAGTAACTGAAATTTTACGACTTCATAAGGATGCAAATGCTGTTGGGGAAAGCTTCCTGCATATACTAATATATTCTGCCTGGATTACTCATCTACCTGTTCATATTTGGACTTATTCATTTACTCATCCTCACTTCCGTCCTCCTTCGCTTACTGCTCGATTCTGATGTCCTTCCAGAATTCGTGTAGTTTGTTTTTAAATTTGAGAGAGACCTTACCTTACAGACCTTACATCTTGTTCGGGTTGCCCCAGGTCCCTCAGTGTGAGGCACCTCTGAGAGAGAGAGAGAGAGAGAGAGAGAGAGAGAGAGAGAGAGAGAGAGAGAGAGAGAGGTGGAGGGACACGAAATGCATCGCATCGTCCTTGTCTCATTGTATTCACAAAGACAACTCTTGACAGATCTCAGCCTAAACAGAATACAAATTTGACCAAAGACAAAACTCGTTCTAAAACGACAAAGTCTTCGTTTCCCTTGACTTTTCCTCTTGTGGATTACGCATTTGTGAAGCTGTATTTTCTTGATGAGGACAAATTTTGTGAATGCATTAAAGCTGCACAAAAATGAACAATGACAACCGGCAAGCTTGCTACCCTCTACGAAAGATTAACAAGTGAAAGGAGCATCTTTTGTTCCGTAACATTTGCTCAGATCTCTCTCTCTTTCTCTCTCAGAATTCTGCATGCCTGTATATCGCGCAAATACAGAAGTTTATGATTCGTCCAATAGCATTGTTTTCTTTAACATTTAAACGGGTTCACCCAAAGTCAAAGTATTTTGAAATCATTTGCCCAGACAATATGCCCGTGATCCCTTAAGACCGTTGTTCTTGAGAGAGAGAGAGAGAGAGAGAGAGAGAGAGAGAGAGAGAGAGAGAGAGGAATGGGCGCTGTCATGCTACCAGTTTACCCTATAGCACCGCCAGCGACCACCCAGGCCAGGCACTCACTCTCTTCCCTAGGAATTCGCAACAGCTCCTGCCCTCTATTGGCACGACCAGTTTCTGTTACCTCCTCTCTTTTCGTACCCGACCCTTTCTACAGTGATTGGGGGGAAAAACGCAAAACACTTTCATCTTCTCTTCCGTGATTTTTGCATAGTTAATCGCTGACGAGAAGAGCGGGATCATGGCACTGCAATCCCTGTTGCTGTCTCTGGATAATGAATGACCTTTGACGTAAGCACGCGCACAGAAATACAAAAAAATAGGTACAGTGTTCTCCTTTCTATCCGTTTGTCTAATTGAATAAAGACATTCAGTCAAACTACTATACATTTCAACTTCTGGGGCCAAAAGAGAAGGACCAGAATTCGGACGAATGAGTAGTAACCTTTACTGTCTTGAGGGCGTGTGCGGCAGAGCGTATTTTATGTGATAAACGACGCCATTCAGTCCATGACGACGCGATCACTCACAACTGAGAAACAAAAATGTCGTTGTTGGAAATCTCTGCGATTCTTGAAGAGTTTACAAAGAGACGGAAAAATCTATAAAAATAATCAATTGACCTCTTGGACTGAGTAAGTATTTCGCCTCAGTGCATCAGCCATTCCTCCGCTATTAGGTAACGGGCGAAGCAGAGTTGTCGCTCTGTGCTTTCAGGGGTAAACGGTCTTCGCCTGACTTTTTCCTCTAAGAAAACTTTTTTCCTTTTGGAAACATGAAGACGTTTTTAGACGACTTAAACCGTTTGGTATTGAGGGTCAAGACGAATAACTTATCCCATTACACTCACGAAAGCACTCCTCCAATGCTTTCCGCCAAACTAATAACCGATTCTTTTATTTCGTCAAAGCATTTTTTCCAGTAAAGTATGAAAATTCAGAAACTTTGGGCGATTTCTATTATTATTATATTATTATTATTATTATTATTATTATTATTATTATTATTATTATTATTATTATTATTATTATTATTATTATTATTATTCATAGATACATTTATCCTTGGGTCATAATCCTAAAGATAATTTAACCGAGAAAGTTTCCGTTAATGAAATGCCAGAAGCAAAATTTATTATAATAAATAAATGTCATTAGGAAAAAGATAAAGAAACCGACTGCTTAAAAAAAAAAAAAAAAAAAAAAAAAAAAAAAAAAAAAAAATTCAAAAAAAAAAAAAAAAAATCACTTCCAAAAATACCCAATCGAGAGACTGGAATTTCGAGGACCCGCTGAAAGCTTCAGCCTGCTGCCCTCTAAATGGACCGCAGGCTGCTGTTTGTCCAGGCTACACCAATACCAATAAGAGCAATTGCCACAAACCTTAACCCCTTTCCCCACCATAACCCCCAGAGAAAAAGCCTGATTGATTTTACTTTCAGAATGCCCCAAGTACTTTATGATAAGGTTGCATGCAAACTAAATAGTGTTGTAAATGACAAAAGTTGCTCCAGTTCAGAATTGCTTTACAAAGGCTTTTGCTTAAGTAGCGAGCAGAGAGATCTGCAAGGACACCTAATGGGAATTACGCTTTCGATGTCTTCTTAACAATGAATCAGGCGTCGACCTACCCGATGCACATTATTCAAAGGGTCCTTCCATCGAAATGACATCATCGTCTCTCAGTTTCAAGATTCATTTTGTTACTGCTTCTGATCTCCACGAACCTCATCCATTCCAAGGGTCTCCTGATGATATCTTGGCGGGGTAACTTCTCTCGCCCTGAAAGTCGTAGTAATGTATTGAAGTCTCTGTTGATTTCACCACACATTCAGTCGATATCGTCACCAAAGGCCCTCCCATCGTCTCTCACGTTTCCCAGTCTTTCCTCAGAAAAGATGCGTCCGATCCCTTCGGAATCCCTCGTCTGTCTTTTCTGAGAATCTTCCTGGTTCCTCTCTCAAAAGGCCAGGCCTTCGACAAGCCGAGGCAAGGGTGACTTTACAGACAGTGTCTGTCACATTTTCTGACAAACGTTAGATGAAAATTATGTAACGTTAACCAAAGCAATAGGTATTGCTTTGGTCAACAACCTACCTAGTGAAATTGCACAAGTGTAAGTTCATATATACATTATGTATGCATATATATATGTATGTATGTATGTATGACTGGTAAAATTGTTCTGTTACAACAGAATTCCATCTAATAAAAGGAGCCCAAAAAAACGCCAAAATATAGAAAGTCAGTGCTATATATCAGAGACAGCTGTGTCTCTCTTCAGGTAGGTAATGAACCATAACTTACCTGAAGAGACAGACAGCAGTCTCTGAAATATAGTACTTGCTTTCTATATTTTGGCTTTTTATGGGCTCCTTTCATTAGATGTATATACATATGTATTTATATATATATATATATATATATATATATATATATATATATATATATATATATATATATATATATATATATATTATATATAAGTAAATCATGGCTTGTTTTTCCTATTCAGTCGTCATTCGCGCAGGGGGGTGGGGGGAGGGAAGATGGGGGGGGGGGGGGGTGGGGGGTTTACCTTGTGAGAGGAGAAATTCCCACCACTCGTTCCGTTGCATCTCCTCCAGACCGACTTCATCACCTTCATCTTCGTCATTTTCTTCTTCATCGTCATCACACGCTTTTTGGTTTCTGTGCCAGTATGGTTGCCTTCGGTCCCTCGCTTGCTTGATAAGGGACAGTTATTCCTCATGAAGATTTTTCTCTCTCTCTCTCTCTCTCTCTCTGTCCTCTCATCTCTCTCCTCTCCTCTCTCTCTCTCTCTCTCTATCATATATATATTTTTTTTTTCTTTTCTTCTTATATACTATATATATATATATATATATATATATATATATATATATATATATATATATATATATATATAATATATATATATATATATATATATATATATATATATATGTATATATATATATATATATATATATATATATATATATATATATAAATATATATATATATATATATATATATATATATACTATATATATATATATATATATATATATATATATATATATATAGTATATATATATATATATATATAATAAAACATAGGCCCATAAAAACACCAAAACATGGGCTCCTTTTATTAGATGGAATTTCTGTTTTAAACAGAACATTTTTGCCAGTCATATATATATATATATATATATATAATATATATATATATATACATAATATATACACATATATATTTTTTGTATACATATATATACTATATATTGTGTACATATATATACATATATAAAAAATATACTATATATACATATATATATACATATTATATCTATATATATCATTATATATATATATATATATATATATACTATATTATATTACTAGTAATCTTCCTTGGGCACGAAGATATGGTAATTCAGTTGTATTCCACTAGGAGAATGAAAAAGGTATGTCTCAGAAAATGCCCAACAGTTGTCCACCATTGGACCTCTTCTTGGACCGTTTATTAATAACGCTCCAAGAAGAGGTCCATTGGAGGACTAAACTGTTGGGCATTTCTGAGACATACCTTTTCATTTTCCTATTAGGAATAAAACTGATATATATATATATATATATATATATATATATATATATATATATATATATTTACTGTGGGGCGGGGCATTATGTTGTGTTAAGCATGTCCCATGACACATCATACTATTATTATTAAAGGTTTCTACTATATAATACTTTTTTTTCTTATCTTTCCACTAAGTACCGGATGAATGATTGGCGTCCCTTCATCTACTGCGCACTTTGATGCGCCTCTTATATCATATCCCCGCCTATGAGACGAAGCCATTGAGAATGTGTATGTTAATAAATTTCAACGTGTGTGTGTGTATGAGAGAGAGAGAGAGCGAGAGAGAGAGAGAGGAGAGAGAGAGAGAAACTCGTCATTCCGTCCATTTAGAGTATTCCCCATTTTAGATATGATGTTGAATTTCACTCATATAATAGTTGTTGTCATGGCAACAGACTGGAATGACTCCCGTTGAATAATAACTGCAACAGCTGCCTGCTGGCATTACGTGTTGGTGATTTAAGTTACCCGGTGACCAGATAAAGCCGGTCCTTATAAGATATGTTGTGTCACAAACTCTCTCTCTCTCTCTCTCTCTCTCTCTCTCTCTCTCTCCTACCTTTATAGATTTCACCGTGGAATGAATCTCCCTTTGAATACCTGTGACCTTCATTCTCGATTTGGTGTTTAAGGAGCTAAACTCGAGTTGTTGGCAACGAGAGCGCATACACTCCACATACGTACTGTACGTAACATATCTCAAACCATCTCTATTCTAGAACGCAGGAAGAAAAGGGTGCAAGTGACAGGCGCCGTAGTCATTCAATTCACACAACGACGTTCCATGTTGTGGACGGAAGTACATTTCCTGTACCGATGAATGAGAACAAAATGTGTAGGGGTGAATTAGGAGTTTTGAGATGGAGGGTAGAGGAGGAAGAAGAAGAGGAGGTATAGGTGTTGGTTGCGTTTTGCCAATGCTGGACTCGCAGCGTGAGGAGAGGGGTTCAAAGGGGTTGTCAGGGCTTACTGGCGAGGGTTATTACAGCACTGACAGGAGTTGTGTGAGGTTAAGGGTGTGTTGTGCTGTTCGGCGGTGGGGAGGGGGAAGGGAAGGGGGTGGATCCTAATAACCTTGTCCCACTTGTTCATATCCACCCCTGGTTTCCCCTGCCTCAACTCTATATGATTGCGCGCTCGCACACGCACGCAAACACACGTGTGAGTGTGTGTGTGTGTAGCCCCAATGATGAAAGCATGTACAGCAATTTATCAATTATTGAAGAGCAAAAGAGAAACACTGTCCATTTGTTGCCAAGAAGTAAAAGGGCAACATTGGAAGATTTGTATTCCAGTTTGCACGAGTTTACCCAAGAAATCATAAAGACGGTGTTCTAATAACCAGCTGATCATGATATCACTGAAAATCTTATTCGTAAATAAATGACGCCGTAATAGTCAAGATACCGCTCTTACAAGATTCCGGCCGACGGGACAAGCAAGTCAGTAGTCTCGCCTCCCAAAGGATGAAGGGTATATTGATGCAAATCACGGACAGCGAAAACAGTGGAATAAATCCAAAGCCTGGCAACAGATGGAGACAGTGAGTACCTGAGCAAGGCAAAAGATTGTATTAGTAGGCTGTCTGAGCTGACTACTATTGGACTCTATACTTTTAAGTAAAAGAGAACCTAGCGATGGTTCAACGCCTAACATTTGATGGTTGACCTCCAGGTTACCGAAACAAAAGCTTATAAATAATTACTTCTAGATGAATCTTGGGACAATGCAGAAACCCAAGAAAAACCCCTGGTCTCTGATTAAACAAATACCATTCAACCCAAAGTTGGGCAGAATAGAGGAATAACCAGAATCTAAGAAAAGAGCTCCCTGGGGGTGTCATTTAGGGGGTGGCTGGGGGTTCAACTGCCACCCCCCCAAGACTCAACTTGCCCCCCTCTCCCCCCCAAGCCCCAAGAAGTAACAGCATGTTTTCTTTTTAAATGTGCAATCATAAATATATATATATATATATATATATATATATATATATATATGTATATGTGTCTATATTATAGATATATATATATATACATATATATATATATATATATATATATATATATCTATATATATATATATATTATAAATTTTTCGGAATATAACGTTTCTTGATTCTTGTCTGTCCACTACTAGCTACCAGTGATGATGAGATAAACTAACATTAGTAGGAGTATATAATTTTTGCTGAAATACCTTGCTCATGTGGCTTTAAAAACACAAAGTAGCTGAAAAAAAATGAAAAAAATAAAAAGCAGCTGACTAAAGCTCGCTTCGCTAGCCAAACCATCTTTGCACCCCCCCCCACAACAAAAATCTGAAATGACAAATGACGCCACTGGAGCTCCCTGCGAGAGATGAGGTGCTGTCGGGAGAAATAAACTCGGTTTCACTATTGAAGGGAATGGCAGTGGACTCCTGATAGCCTAAATGGAACAAGGAAATCAATAAAACTTGAAGTTAACGGCGTCTCGCGATGCCAAACGCCGATCTAGAGAAGTAAGGGGATTGATTGATTGATTGTCTCTCATTAAGTGAAGAGCGTTCCAAACTTAATACGCAGGAAACTCATTTAAATTACCTTCACGACAACTACAGAATATTTTTAGATGATTAAACCTCCAAATACTAATAGAAGGAGGAGTCTTATCATTCAGATGAAAAGACCAAACTCTCCTCTGATATCCAAAACATCGGTGATTCAAGAAGTCGGTTCCTGCAAATTATGGAAATTATTATCATGCTGTGATGACCAGTCAAGGAC
This sequence comes from Macrobrachium nipponense, assembly GCF_015104395.2. NCBI lineage: Eukaryota > Metazoa > Arthropoda > Malacostraca > Decapoda > Palaemonidae > Macrobrachium > Macrobrachium nipponense. The sequence goes on along the minus strand of NC_061090.1, from coordinate 80,640,130 downwards.
TCGCATGAGAATTTCCCTGTGTTTAATTTTAGTTCCTCTATTCTGGCTCTCTCTCTCTCTCTCTCTCTCTCTCTCTCTCATATGTAAAAGTCACCAATACATCGCTGTAAACAAACTTACACTAGGGCACGTACATATACATTTACACACAGTTATGCATACATATATCTGATGTGAAGTGTGGATGCAGCATGGAAATAAGAAATAAGTCTGAAGCTGTTCAGAAGCAATGCTGGCCAGTATAGAATTGAATCAAATATGGAATTCAGCCCAAAGGCCAAGCACTGGGAACTACGAGGCCATTCAGCGCTGAAATGGAAACTGACAGTAAAAGGGTTGATAGGTGTAACGGGAGGAAAACCCCTTAGTTGCACTATGAATCAATTGTTAGGAGAGGGTGGAAAGTAAGATGGAAGAATGAGAATATGAAAGGAGGAACAGTAAAAGGAACGGAAGGGGTTGCAGCTAGGGGCTGAAGGCACGCTGCCAAGAACCTTAAGTAATGTCTACAGTGCATTGCATGAGGTGCACTGACGACACTACCCCCCCTACTGAGTACTGACCTGTATATGTGGCGTTGGAAGATTTGTAAAAGGCAAAAAAACGCAGAAATATATAAGCATTAATTAAGAATTAGCGAGGGTAAAGGGATCGATCGGGTGGTTTTGAAAGTTTCTGTCATGTGGAAAGAAGAAAGGGTGGCAGGGTGGTAGGAAGTGTGCTTATTTCGCAAGAGTTCGGTGGGAGGTAAGATATCACTATACTCTGTTTTTTTCCATCTGTCCACCCGCCTGTGGTGTATGTGTATGGTAACACTGCAGCCCGGTCTTTAGATAGTTACATTCAGCTTACATTCAACATTTATAATAACCCTATTTCGAATATTAACGGTGTAATTCGCATACAATAAATTATTAAAACACTTTTCAGTTGCAAATGTTCACCCAGATATCCTTTTATTTACCTAAAACTTACACAAAGCGTAACTATTTAAAGCCCGGGACGCAGTGTTACCATGCGAAAACACCACAGGCGGATTGACAGAGGGAACAAAACAGAGAATAGAAAGCGCGGGACGGAGCGTTTTAGGGGAGGGGGTTAAATGCACTGCTGATGAGCCTTTTGTGTGATTGTACGAAGCAACTTCGTTGGGAAAGTTTTCTGCTCATGAGTTTCATCCACAAATTGTCTTAATCTTTGTATTTGAGCGTGACTGCTCCGTTTCTTTTCTGGTGTCTTTATTCCCTTATTACGGTTATTATAATTATATATATATATATATATATATATATATATATATATATATATATATATATAAAAACAACATAAAATATACATACATAAATATATATGTATTATATATATAATATATATATATAAACACACACACACACACATATATATATATATATATGTGTGTGTGAATTATCACATCGAACCGTGATCCATTTATATATCAATTCAAGCTACAAATGTCCTTTAATATCTAAATTCACTTTACCTCCCAAATGATATATTTTCATATATGTACCGAAGGGGAATTTTTAGTTGATTAATAATTTCGTCCCCCCATGGGATCGAACCACCGTCCAAGTGGACGGGGACGAAATCAGGACAGTCAGTGACGCTATCCAATCAGCCAACAGAGACGCTATAAGTTCATATCGATTCTGACCTTACAAATCACCCTCGATCTCGGTGCTTTCATAATTAGAATAGATATGAAACCCCGTCTACCATGTTAGCCAATTCGAGCGTTTGACAGCACGTAGCCTTTTGTTATGAATAATTATCACATCGAACCGTGATCCATTTATATATCAATTCAAGCTACAAATGTCCTTTAATATCTAAATTCACTTTACCTCCCAAATGATATATTTTCATGTATGTACTGAAGGGGAATTTTTTAGTTGATAATAATTTCGTCCCCCCATGGGATCGAACCACCGTCCAAGTGGACGGGGACGAAATCAGGACAGTCAGTGACGCTATCCAATCAGCCAACAGAGACGCTATAAGTTCATATCGATTCTGACCTTACAAATCACCCTCGATCTCGGTGCTTTCGTAATTAGAATCGATATGAAACCCCGTCTACCATGTTAGCCAATTCGAGCGTTTGACAGCACGTAGCCTTTTGTTATGAATAATTATCACATCGAACCGTGATCCATTTATATATCAATTCAAGCTACAAATGTCCTTTAATATCTAAATTCACTTTACCTCCCAAATGATATATTTTCATGTATGTACCGAAGGGGAATTTTTTAGTTGTAGCTTGAATTGATATATAAATGGATCACGGTTCGATGTGATAATTATTCATAACAAAAGGCTACGTGCTGTCAAACGCTCGAATTGGCTAACATGGTAGACGGGGTTTCATATCGATTCTAATTACGAAAGCACCGAGATCGAGGGTGATTTGTAAGGTCAGAATCGATATGAACTTATAGCGTCTCTGTTGGCTGATTGGATAGCGTCACTGACTGTCCTGATTTCGTCCACGTCCACTTGGACGGTGGTTCGATCCCATGGGGGGACGAAATTATTATCAACTAAAAAATTCCCCTTCGGTACATATATGAAAATATATCATTTGGGAGGTAAAGTGAATTTAGATATTAAAGGACATTTGTAGCTTGAATTGATATATGTGTGTGTGTGTGTGTGCATACGCAATATACAGCATAAATAAATTTCCCATCATCCCGCCCCTTGCTTTACAAGAAGACATAAAACACCCTTGCTTTCTCCATTTGCTAAAAGGTTCTAAGTTATAACTTTAGAGGTGAAACCTGGGAACCTGCTTTCGCGGCTGGCATAGGTCAAATGCGCCTTTGGATGCTGCATCTCTCTTCATCCGTCGCCTGACGCAGTCACGCCAGTTTTTGCTGAGCGACCTGCCAGTGTTTTAAGTAGAAATCCCGCTGCTGAGATTTTGTTGGATTTATTTGTCGAAATCTGAAGGAATTGATCTGGCAGAGTTCTTTTCCGCAAAATTTAGCCGCATCAAGTCAGCAATGTGTGAGAGCTAATGACCGTAGTTTTGCAGCGCCATTTGATGGCATTAGATCAGTTAATGAGGATGATTGGGGATAGCACTTGTTAAAAGATATTTGTGTGATTATTAAGTATATATAGCTACATCATGTAACTCATTTTCATTCATTTCCTGAAGCCCAGCGAACTTCAGTCTTAGGCGTCAAAAGAAATTCCCCATAAGAAAGAAATAAAATAAAATAAAAGGGAGAACCAAAATAGAAAAGACCTTGAACACAAAAGGAAATGGAATATCGGGAAGAGCACAGTACATGAAAATAACAAAACGTCGAAGAGGACATTTACGCAAAGAAGAGAACAGCACCGAATCGATTAACCTTGGCCTTATTAGGAGGACGACTCTCAAGTAAGCCAGTCCAGCAATTGAGATCCAGACTCACTCATCAATAACGGAAGTTGCACAGCTCCGCCAAACTCTACGGCACAAAAACATACAACTTCACACCTTCAATCTATGCTAAGTTCACTTTACCTTGGAGCTAATAAAGCTAATATAATCAATTTTTTTTACTTTGTGTATATATATATATATATATATATATATATATATATATATATATATATATATATTTACCGGATTCACTTTATATTCTCACGTTAGCAAATGAAAGCATAGCTTTCCCCAGAATTGCCTGGATGAGGAACTTGCAGAAGTCTACGGGATCAACACGCCGAAATTAACGATCTCTGGACAAATTCAAGGTCGTACTCTTAAGCCTTAGCAACGGAATTTAATATCTCACATTCCTCTTAATAGCAAAGAGTGCATAGCGATACTGCGAAGGATGGACGGGACGTCATGGAAATCAGTGCCGGAAGCTGGGACAACAAACACGACAGCACTGCTAATTACCTCGAAATCAGTGTAATGACGAGCATCTCCGAGACACCTTTAAGATACTCTGAATTATAATATGATAAGTGACTTATATTTAGAAGAGAACAGAATATAGGATTTATGCCAAAGGCCAAGCGTTGAGGCCTACGAGGTCATTCAGCGCCGATACGGAAATTGAGAGTAGAAAGGTTTGAAAGGCGTAACCAGATGAAAACCTCAAAGCAGTTGCATTATAAATCAACTGTTAGGAGAGGGTGGGAAGTAAGATGGAAGAAAGAAAATATGTACGGAGGTACAGCAATAGGAATTAAAGGGGTTGTAACTAAGGGCCAAAGGGACGCTGGGAAGAGCCTTAAGCAATGACTACAGTGGACTGCATGAGGTGCACTGACGGCATGACCCCCTCCCGTGTATATATATGTTTACATGGAGAAAATAATCCACATCTAAATTTCAAATGAAAAAGACGTATACATCAAACGGTTGACATTCCCCATTCCCATCGGTATTGAATTGAATTGAATATAAAATTTTGGCTAGATGCCCAGCACTGGAACCTACGAGGTCAATCAGCGCTGAAACGCAAACTGACAGTAAAAGGATTGGAAGGTGAAACAGGAGGAAAACCTCAAAGCAGTTGCACTATGAATCAACTGTTAGGAGAGGGTGGAAAGTAAGATGGAGGAAAGAGAATATGGAAGGAGGTACAGTAAAAGGAACAAAAGTGGTTGCAGCTAAGGGCCGGAGGCACGCTGCAAAGAACCTTAAGTAATACCTACAGTGCACCGCATGAAGTGCGCTGACGGCACTATCCCCCTACGGGGATTCCCATCGGTAAACAAAGAAAACGCGTCCCGTCCACCGAGAATATCGGAAGAGCTGACACGGATAATATGCCATCGTCGACAGAAGGAAGCCTAACGATGAGTGATTGCCGGCCGCTCTGTTATCGTTACAACCTCGAAGGGTAACAATTCCGTATATGAGTGAGACACCCAACAACGAAGGAAAGCAATAGATAATTTGAGAGAAAAAGAAGCAACAGAAAATTATATGTAAAAATAAATAAGTTTTAAAGTGACTGTTGTTGTGGATTAAGCCAATCTCGTGGCAACACGGCCTTCTACAAAAAAAAAAAAAAAAAAAAAAAAAAAAAAAAAAAAAAAAAAAAAAAAAAAAAAAAAAAAAAAAAAAAAAAACCGTTCTTTTTCCCCAAGTTTATTCTTTATTCCTTCATATTTCAGCTCCCACAACCTCTCTCACTGGCAACTTCGATGGCTTGCTACAGAAAGAACTGGGTATTGGTTATTCACTAAGAATATGAACGTAATTTTTCATATTTACACTAAAACAAATTGAGGCCGTTAACGCACGTACTGCGAAATCTGGAAGAATTTTGTGACTCGTCGCAATTTCATTTATATGCTTTCTATGCTTACACACACACACACACACATACACACACATACACTTTTCACACCTTGGAAACGCTAAGCCTAGATCCAAATGAATGAAGAAATGCAGATATCCCGATAGCCGGGCAAGATTCTAACTCGTATCTTTCCTTTCATTAGATTCTTAGCTAAACATATTTCTTCACTTGGATCTAGGCTTAGAAGTGATAGGCGTTACCAAATAGTGAAGAAATCGAGAAGTTGAAGTGGTATTATGATATCCATGATCACTTATGTATCTGGTAAAAAGTGAAGGGCAGATTATATATAGTATGTATATAATAATATTTATATATTATAAATGTTTTTTATTTGTACGTCAACGAGCTGCAGTTCATTGGCGTGAGACAGTTCCTTCACACGGAAAGGAAAACAACAACTGAACCTTTGTTAGCTAGATATTCATTGTGCTTCTGTTGACCTAAGTAGTAAATATGTACATGGTCGTTGGTTCAATGTAGTGGGTGACAGGCAGAGGTGGGAAAGGGAATGGGGGTTGGTTACATCACCCCATGAGACATGAGACATGCCAATAGCAGTTAGTTAAACACTGGGGCTAACGCCTCTGAGTTTCCAGAAAGGATGCTGATAGTCCCACGACTGGAGCCAAAAGTTGTCCAAACATCTGTCATATTCCAGGGTCACTCTTCCAAGTTTTCCCTAAGAGAGAGAGAGAGAGAGAGAGAGAGAGAGAGAGAGAGAGAGAGAGAGAGAGAGAGAGAGACGCGATATATTAATTGTATTCAAAAGTAAATCATTAGTGAATTTTTTCGTGCCGCATAATAGTATATCTTATCCTTCCTCCAATCCATTCCGTCATGAGCCTCTCTCTCTCAGTTCCTCGTCCGGAAGCGGTTTCTCCTCGTCTCCTTCTCTCTCCTCTCTCGTTCATCGTCTCTCTCTCTCTCTTCTTCCTCTCTCTCTCTTCTCTCTCTCTCTCTCCCTCTTTCCTCGCCGCTAAAAGATGGCTTCCAACCAATATCGGGAGAAATGCGATCTTGGCAAGCACATTTTCCCAGAAACGGCAGGGTTTCACGAGAAACCGGAGTGCTCATTGATTTCCATCACCAGGAAAATTTTAGTTATGATTAGAGAGAGAGAGAGAGAGAGAGAGAGAGAGAGAGAGAGAGAGAGAGAGAGAGAGAGAATGACTCGGCAGTCATGAAAAATACAAAGGACTGTTTGTTCATTACTTTTGTATTTTTTCTCGCTTAAAATAAATGTATATTGAATATATATATATAGCATATTTATATGTGTGTGTGTGTGTGGTTATTTTGATTGAGAAGATAACTCAGCTAGATAGATAATGGAACGACTGACAAGGGAAGATCAATGTGGGTTTGGACGAGAAAGAGGCTGTGGGGATTAGAAGTGTTAAGTTTGAGCAAGCGACGAAGATGCAGTAAAGGAAAAAAAAATAATAGATAATGTCAGAAAAGGCACTCGCCCACTTGACATCAACGGTTGTCGAAGGATTTCAAGGAAAAATATTGCTATAGTTATCTAGTTACACTTGAGATATATGAGAGGCTTTCTCATTATGTCCAAGTTACGTGGCAAAAGGAATTTCTGCAAATGTACACACCTCTTGCATAAAGTGTAAGGTATGGGTTCCCAACCCGGGGGCCATCGTAGACTGACCATGTAGATTTTTTTTTGTCATCAATTATGTGAGCGGATGCGTCTTAGACAGGACAAATCTCAGAATGTATTTTGGTGTTCATGCATCAGTCATATCCAAAAGTGAGTGAAATTGCGCTTCAACGACTCTTGCCTTTTTTAACTACCTATTTATGTGAGTCTGGTTTCTCCCTCCGCCCTTCTACAAATTAATTAAGAATAAGAACCGGAGGCGACTGGATGTGGACCGCGACATGAGATGTTCACTGTCAGTGACTCAACCTCGGATTCATCAACCGAGTGAAAATAAACCACCTCCGCCTTCCCACTGATGTGTTATAAAATATATGCAGAGGTTGATTGTACTTTTTTGTCAGTAAATTCAAATTTGCTGTGGGGATAGAGCCGCTGGTGATGGCTTTTCTTCAGTAGTGTAGTGATTTAAATTAACATTAACCAGAAATCCGTCAACTAATGAATACATCCAACTGAGATAATTATAATTGTCAAGTTTGTAATAACTTTAATTTCTTATAAATAAAGTAAATATATTTTCTTCATCAGCCTTTTATTTGTTTGTTTGTTTGTTCCTTTTTTACGCCCTTTTTTATAGGGGTGGAATTTTGGAGAAAAAAATGAAGAAAGGGGAGCCACGGGAAGGTTGACAATTCATGAAGGGAGGAATGAAGTGAAAAAGGTTGGGAACAACTAGACTACATGTAAGGTCTTCGGCAAACTCTCCCTTTTAAAAGATAGTGTAGTCGCAGATTTTTTTTCTTTTAATCAGGGAACGACGTAAATACCAGATGACGTCAATATTTAATTATATAAGCGCAGGCCAAAAACAAAATTAATATCCCTATGAAATTAGAATGCTGTTAGTACTCTGAAGAATATGAACCCGATTCCTGTCCTTCCTAATATCCTTCCTGCAGATTGATAATCATCCGAAACTTGGGAAAACAGTTGATGGATGATTGAGTGGGAAATCGTTTTCTTTCCGACCTTCAACAAAATACTGAATTACGCTGTAAAAATACTCAAGCGAACTATAATTTAAAACTGATCACAATGAACATTAGAAACTTGATATTATGGGAAATGAAAGAAGCTTTTTTTTTCCGACACAGGTCGTTACTTCAAGAGAACTAGCCATTAATAGTAAAGTGTTACAGACTTCGTCTGTCCACTTGTAAACTGTACCAAGGCCCATGTACTCGGGTCCACGCCTAGCAGCCAGGGGTATCTGGCACGTTCCCAAGGTCAAGCTCGATACAGCCAGGGCACTGAAAAGGTCAACTTCTCTCTCTCTCTCTCACTCTCTCTCTCTCTCTCTTACTTTGGCTGATTAAAAGCGTAATTGATTTTGCCCCTAATGTGCTCTTGTCGCTTCTCGTTAAACATCAAATCAACAACCTTATACTAGTGCATGGAATGAAAGGACTTACCACATACATACATACATACATACATACTCACACACACACACACACACACACACACACACACACATATATATATATATATATATATATATATATATATATATATATAATATATATATATATATATAACATTCATATGCTGTAATGAAGAGAATTATGTACAAAGCATTTCTACAGGAAATCCGTAATTACAAAGTCACTATAAATTTCTTAGCGAACTTTATAATAATGCTAATATTCTTTATTGAATATAATTGCAGAATTTACAGAATTGATTTTATACAGAATTCTCTCAATTCTTCTAATGACTTGCTTCTCTGGTATTTCTAAATAACGGTTCGATGTTCATCATGCTTTCGGTCATCAGCGGAATTTCAGGCCGGTGTTCTCAAAGACTGAGGGTCAGGGACAGGCTAAAAGTCGGCAACGGGTATTCAGGTGTGTCTCGAAGGTCGGGATCAGGCCGCAGTCGTCAGGGGTCAGTCCGAATTTCGGATTGACCCCTGACGACACACACGAACACCCGTTGCCAACTCTTACGAAAGCATGATGAACATCGAACAGTTGCTTAGAAATACCAGTGTGCCAGAGAAGCAAGTCATTAAAAGAATTGAGAGAATTCTGTATAAAATCAATTCTGTGAATTATGCCATCATATTCAATAAAACATGTTTGAAAGAAGGTCTGTTTCCAGCATGCACAAATAATAATAATAATATAATAATAATAATAATAATAATAATAATAATAATAATTAATAATAATAATAATAATAATAATAATATAGAAAAAATGTGAGTTGCTCAACATATAAAAGGGCAAAGAAACAAGGGATCCTGAAGGGATAAAGCTAACCAGATTGGAACACAACATCAAACACACAGATGAGCGGAAAGGATACAAAATACCTGGGAATAATGGAAGGAGGGGATAATAGCCAACGAGATGAAGGAAACGATCAGGAAAGAATATACAGAGACTTAAAGCAATATTCGAGTCAAAACTCAACGCCGGAAATATGATAAAAGCCATAAACACATGGGCAGTACCAGTAATCAGATACAGTGCAGGAGTAGTGGAATGGACGTAGGCAGAACTCCGCAGCATAGACAAGAACACTAGGAAACATATGACAATACACAAAGCACTACACCCAAGAGCAAATACGGACAGGCTATACATAACACGAAAGGCAGGAGGGAGAGGACTACTAAGTATAGAGGACTGCGTCAACATCGAAACAGAGCACTGGGGGCAATATCTGAAAACCAGTGAAGACGAGTGGCTAAAGAGTGCATGGGAAGAAGGACTAATAAAAGTAGACGAAAGAAACCATATACAGAGACAGGAAAGACAGAAGAACAGAGGACTGGCACAACAAACCAATGCACGGACAATACATGAGACAGACTAAAGACTAGCCGCGATGACAATTGGCAATGGCTACAGAGGGGAGGCCTAAAGAAGGAAACTGAAGGAATGATAACAGCGGCACAAGATCAGGCCCTAAGAACCAGATATGTTCAAAGAATGATAGACGGAAATAACATCTCTCCCCATATGTAGGAAGTGCAATACGAAAAATGAAACCATAAAACCACATAGCAAGTGAATGCCTGGCACTTGCACAGAACCAGTACAAAAAGAGGAACATGATTCAGTGGCCAAAGCCCTCCACTGGAGCCTGTGCAAGAAACATCAGCTACCTTGCAGTAATAAGTGGTACGAGCACCAACCTGAAGGAGTGATAGAAAACGATCACGCAAAGATCCTCTGGGACTATGGTATCAGAACGGATAGGGTGATACGTGCAAACAGACCAGACGTGACGTTGATTGACAAAGTCAAGAAGAAAGTATCACTCATTGATGTCGCAAACCATGGACACCAGAGTTGAAGAGAAAGAGAGGGAAAAAATGGATAAGTATCAAGATCTGAAAATAGAAATAAGAAGGATATGGGATATGCCTGTGGAAATCGTACCCATAATCATAGGAGCACTAGGCACGATCCCAAGATCCCTGAAAAGAAATCTGGAAAAACTAGAGGCTGAAGTAGCTCCGGGCCTCATGCAGAAGAGTGTGATCCTAGAAACGGCACACATAGTAAGAAAAGTGATGGACTCCTAAGGAGGCAGGATGCAACCCGGAACCCCACACTATAAATACCACCCAGTCGAATTGGAGACTGTGATAGAGCAAAAAAAAAAAAAAAAAAAAAAAAAACAAAAAAAAAAAAAAAAAAAAAAAAAAATAATAATAATAATAATAATAATATAGAAAAATGTGAGTTGCTCAACATATAAAAGGGCAAAGAAACAAGGACTGAAGGGATAAAGCTACCAGATGGGAACAACATCAAACACACAGATGAGACAGGATACAAATACCTGCGAATAATGGAAGGAGGGGATATACCAGAGATGAGGAAACGATCAGGAAAGAAATATTACGAGACTTAAAGCAATATTCGAGGTCAAAACTCACGCCGGAAATATGATCAAAAGCCATAAACACATGGGCAGTACCAGTAATCAGATACAGTGCAGGAGTAGTGGAATGGACGTAGGCAGAACTCCGCAGCATAGACAAGAACACTAGGAAACATATGACAATACACAAAGCACTACACCCAAGAGCAAATACGGACAGGCTATACATAACACGAAAGGCAGGAAGGAGAGGACTACTAAGCATAAAGGATTGAGTCAACATCGAGAACAGCACTGAGGCAATATCTGAAAACCAGTGAAGACGAGTGGCTCAAGAGTGCATGGGAGGAAGGACTGATAAAAGAAGACGAAGACCCAGAAATATACAGAGACAGGAGAATGACAGACAGAACAGAGGAATGGCACAACAAACCAATGCACGGACAATACATGAGGTAGACTAAAGAACTGGCCAGCGATGAAACATGGCAATGGCTGTAAGAACCATGCCCTAAGAACCAGATATGTTCAAAGAACGATAGATGGAAATAACATCTCACCCTGAAGTGCAATATGGAAAACGAGACCATAAACCACATAGCAAGCAAATGGCCGGCACTTGCACAGAACCAGTACAAAAAGAAGCAAGATTCAGTGCCAAAAGCCCTCAACTGGAGCCTGTGCAAGAAACACCAACTACCTTGCAGTAACAAGTGGTACGCGCACCAACCTGAAGGAATGATAGAAAACGATCAGGCAAAGATCCTCTGGGACTATGGTATCAGAACAGATAGGGTGATCCGTGCAACTAGACCAGACTGACAAAATCAGGAGGAAAGTATCACTTATTGATGTTGCAATACCATGGGACACCAGAGTTGAAGAGAAAGGGAAAAAATGGATAAGTATCAACACCTGAATATAGAAATAAGAAGGATATGGGATATTCCAGTGGAAATTGTACACATAATCATAGGAACACTAGGTACGATCCCAAGATCGCTGAAAAGGAATCTGGAAAAACTAGAGGCCGAGATAGCTCCAGGACTCATGAAGAAGAGTTTTCTCCTAGAAACAGCGCAAATTGTAAGGAAAGTGATGGACTCCTAAGGAAGCAGGATGCAACCCGGAACCCCACACTATGAATACCACCCAGTCAAAATGGTGGATATGATCGGTAAAAAATAAATAAATAAATAAACAACAGCAACAACAACAACAACAACAACAATAATAGTAATAATAATAATGTTGATCTCTAATCATGTGAAGGCTCTAGCCTAGATACAATCTCAACTAAAAATGAAGAATTAGCTCTTAATTTATGACATTAAAGATGCGAGTGCAAGTCTATGGATTAAATGTACATCTCCCAGAGAAAGCTCAGTATGATGTTCGTGAGGCGGAGTGAAGTTAGTAAACGCCATTTTAAAAGAAACTAAGGCTGCAAATGGTGACCTGATTTCGTCAAGTAGGCTCACCCAAACCTTTGTGTCTTTTAGATCATTTGACTTTGTGTAAGCGACCCTCCCTCTCTGACATTAGGGACCAAACGGATTTGGAGAATATAACAGAACATATGTATAACAGCGAAACGCTAAAAAATTTCACGCATTATTTATAAATTATGAGAAATCTGTTTTTAAGCAAGGCGACTAAGACTCTAGGTTTATTGTGCTAACCAAACACCTGGACCCTGATTACTTAAACCTTCAGGCCTTGATAGACGATACAAATGTCTCAAGGACAACGGCTTCTGTTAATCTTGTAATTGTTGTGTATGAAATCTGTCTGAAGGAAGACGACTGTGTTTCCCTTATTTGTAGTTTGCGTGCAACTAGCGGGTGTTTCTCAATGTGTAAGCTTACCTTTTACATTTCTGTCGTATCTTTATTACAGCTTAAATAAACCAAAACTGAATAATAGGTATTAAACCGGTATGTAACCACTACACGTTACCTACGAGGTGCTGGTACTAAACATGGCGGAAGCTCATTGGGAATACGCGTTTAGCACTAGCCATCCCGTCGGCGATCAATGTATTATATACGCGAATTTCTATATATTGCTAAATATTAATAATCTATATGATTCCTGCGGGACTGGTATTCAACACGGCGTCTCATTGAGCTTCCGCCATGTTTAGTACTATAGTAGATTCACATCAACTGTGCATTTGATGTGTAGGACAGTCCCTACGACGCTCCTCATTGGCTGTTGATAAGCCAATCACAGGGCTGGAAACTCTCAGTCTCTCGAGAGAGTTCACATGGGCAGGATGTATGTTCCACCTCTCCTGAGGGATACGTCTTTCAGGAGAGGTGGAGCTTACATCGTGCCTATGTGAACTCTCTCGAGAGACAGATTCCAGCCTTGCGATTGGCTTATCGACAGCCAATCAGGAGCGTCGTAAGGTGAACTGGCCTAGACGTCAAATGCGCGGTTGATGTGAATCTACCGTAGCACCTCGGTGGTGATGCGTACCCATCTGTTCGCTAAAAGCAGCGATGAATAATGTTAAGGTAGCCTGGGCAGAGGCTTGTCTAGTATTTCTCCTTTTTTTTTTCAAACACGTGTCAATTAATAGCGTGTCACCGACAGTGCCTGTAGATGCCCTTTTATTCATTTATCGTCAGTGTCATACAGCAAAATGACCCGTTGTCAAAATATTTGTGTAAAACATGCACAGAATTTTTTCATAGAATTCGTCTATTTTAAGCAGTGATGCGTTTGTTGCTTAACAGACTCTGCCAAGATTTTTTTTTCGCAATTTAGTATTCTTTATATGTAGCTGTGAATGCTTCATGCATGTTCAGTGGTATTTTATGAACACACCTAACTGCGTTTGTTTCGTTTCGCAATATTGAACGGTCTTATTTATAGGAATTGGTGCAACGTTCTTTTAACTGAGCTAACAACATTCGAGAAGGCAGTGTAATAATATTCCAGTGGTTACGACTGACTCCTTTCTTAAACTTATAAATGAAAACTACCATAAATGCACGCAAACACCGACGCCTTTGCATTCAATGCTAAAACTGACGCTTTGCTTTTGTTCATTTTTATTTTATTCGAAACCTCCTTCTCGCCACTCATGGAGGACTGGAGGGCATCCGCGTTATCAGAGACCTCATTGGGGGACTGGATAATAAGATGAGATTTCCAACGAGCTTTAAAGCTACTTTGATGATACTCAAAAGCAGGCATAGGGAAGCCATGCAAAGGGAGCCTTCCTTCACAAATCTGGTCAGACCTTATTCGGTTCGCACGCTTGTCACACTTGGAGCAGACGCTCCTTCTGAATCAACTATCGCTTGGTCACAAAAGTGTTATTCAGAAGACTGCTATTGGCATCTGGCTTTGGAATTCTTGAGTGCTGGTGGCTCAAGAAGTTTTATTACGCCCCAGGTCAGAATCGGTTGGCACAGGTTCATCTGGTGACCTATTATATATATATTATATATATATATATATATATATATATATATATATATATATATATTATATATAACAATATATATAATATATATATAATATAAATATGGGAATCGTGGAGTACTAGTTTCATCTTCAACAGAATTTTCAAGTTTAATATGAAACATGATTGTAGAATATATATATATATATATATATATATATATATATATATTATATATATATATATATATATATGTATATATGTATATATATCAAGAGTCAGCAGGAAAAATGAAGAGCAGCAGTACCTAGCTCTTTCGTGTATTCTTGATACACCTCATCAGGGTACAATATATAAAAGAATGAAAAATAGCTTCGAAATATCAAAGGTAAACATAAAAACAAAAAAGTAAAATACAGAACAATCAAACAGCCTAGTCAAGAAGCAAATGGTCCACATCCTAGAATTACACTTAAAGGACAACAACAAATGGAAATGGAACTACTAAGCAGTGTAATTCTAGGCTGTGGACCATTTGCTTCTTGACTAGGGTGTTTGATTGTTCTGTATTTTACTTTTTTTGTTTTTATGTTTACCTTTGATTTCGAAGCTATTTTTCATTCTTTTATATACTGTACCCTGATGAGGTGTATCAAGAATACACGAAAGCGCTAGGTACTGCTGCTTTTCATTTTTCCTGCTGGCTCTTGATATACAATCTTCACGTGTTACTTGTGATCGTATAATATATATATATATATAATATATATATATATATATATATATATGAATATATCATCATCGACGGTGATATCCATATATATCATTCAAGCTACAAATGTCCTATATCTATCATTTATCCCAAATGAATATAATTTTCATATAATAGTACAAGGAGGGAAATTTTTTTAATTAATTAATAAATTTTCTCCCCTTCGCTTACTAATATTTAAAATATATTCATTTGGGTCCTAAATAATTTATTCTTAAATTAAATTTAAGGATATTAATTTGATACTATATATATAATAATGAAAATAATATAATAATATAGAAATATAATACATATATATATTATTAATATGGGTATGGGTATATTAATAGTATATATATATAAATAATTATTATATAATATATATATTTGTAAACAATTAAATATAATAATAATATATTATATAATATTATATAATATTAATATTATTTAATTATATATAATATTAAATAAATTAATATTATATAAATATATTTATTATAATAGATTTATTATATAATTATAATTATATATTATATAATAATTATATATTTAATATATTTAATAATAATTAATAATATAATAATATATAATTAATATATAATTAATATAATTAAATATTATATTTATATAATATAGATATAAATATTATATGTATTTCTTTTTTATGTGTAAACATTAATGATTATTATAATAATTTCAAATATAATATTATAATATATATATATTATATTATTATTATATATTATTATATAAATTTATTATTATATATTATAGTATATATATATATTATATATTATATATAATTATATATATTATAATATATTTAATATATTATATATTTAAAATATCTAATATATATATATATATATATATTTATATATATTATTTATAATTTATATTATATTATACATATATATTATTATATTATTATATATAATGTAAAAATATATATACATATATATAATTATAATGTTAATTATTCAAATATATATAAAATATATTATTAAAATTATAAATTTATTATTGTATATATTAAATAATATATATATATATATATATATATATATATATATATATATATATATATTATATTTATATATTATATATATATTATATATATATATATATATATATTATAATATATATATATATATATATATATATAATTATAATAATATTATTATATTATAATATTAATTTATATATATATCTATGTAATAATTATTTATACCAAAATATAATAATATAATATAATATATTATATATTATAATTATTTAATATATCTATATATGTATATTATATAACATTTTTATATTATATTTGTATATTATTCATATATATTTATATTATATATATATACATATATATTTATATTATTATATATTAAATTAATTAGATATATATATATATATAATTTATATTATTTATATATTATATATATATATTATAATTAATATTATTATAACTTACAGTTACTATATTATACTAAATTAACAATATAATATAAATTAATACTATTATATTTTACATATATATTATATATATATATGTAATATATTATTAGTATTATTATACTATTTTATTAATTTGTATATATGATATACATATTATATTATATATAAGTATATATATTTAATATATGTATATATATACATATTATATTATATTAATAATATATTATTATATTATTAATATATTTATATAATATATAATAATAATTAGAGGTATATATATATATATAGTATATATATAATTATATATATTATATAATTATTATATATATATTATACAGTATATATATATTACATATAATATTTTATATAATATATAATACATATATATTATAATATATATAATGTATATATTATTATTATTATATATATATGTTATATATATATACTATATTATATTATTAATATAAATATTATATGTAATTATATACATATATTATTATTATATATATATATTATATAAAGTATATATATAATAATATTATATATATATATATATAATATATATATTATATATATTCTACAAACATGTTTCATATTAAACTTGAAAATTCTGTTGAAGATGAAACCGGTACTCCACGATTCCCAATCTGTGGCGTAATTTTCTCTCATCCTCACCCCCTCCTGCCCTCTCCCCCCCAAAATCTTTAAAAAGCTAGTTTCAAACGAAAATTCCGCCTCTTTTGGGGCGACACGACACTATTTGACGTGGAGCAGAATCTGTGATCCCTTGCGATAAGAGAGACGCGCGCGCACATACACATAAATATATCCTTCATAACACGTAACGTTGAGCACATGGCTTTGAGATTTTATTTTCTAAGAGCACTCAGACAAGTAAGCCCTGAGTATTTAGACAAAGAGTTTAATCATATCACTAGAATTGGCATAAACAACCACTTTTCGATCAGGGAAATAGAAGAGAGTTTATTCCTAGCTAAACAAACATATCCTAGAACAAAAATGGAATAAGATATGAGTAATACTTTCCAACCTTCATTCATTTATACTGTTCATCCTCTAAAAATATTATACTTTAGTCCTTTCTTACTGCAACACAATAGGAAAGGCAGTCATTTGCAACAGCCCCAAACAACAAGGAGGTGTGGTTCACAGAAGATCTTGTGGAAGTGGTAAATTCTACCTGGGACAGACCGGAAAAGAGATTAATTAATAAGAGAATTTCCCAACACCGGCATTGCGTAAGAACAAATTCTCCAAACGACGCTGTTAATTTGCATGTGCAAAACTGTGGCTGTACTGTGGAACAAAACAGAAATATTATTCAAAGAAAAAGATACGAGGACAAGAAATTTGTTCGAGACAGCTTGCATAAGTTTTTCAGACAAAATGTCAGTATTAGTCGGGCATATATAAATTTAAAAAAAACCTTTATTCCTTTGCATTGTTTCCCAGTAGTAAAAATATCAGAGAAAGGTTTTAAATGACCTGTCACCAAATCGTTGAATAGTTCGCTTTTTTAACTTTTCCGAATTGTTAATTTGACCATTTGTTTAGGATCTAAACAGCCTCATTTTAACTTTGACAACTGTTCTGTTCATTTCTTCTCCAGTTTCCAGCGAGAAAAAATGCTTACGATTCATATGGATGTAGTACTTATTCTGTTTTAGTTATAATAAAGCTCCTGAAGCGGCCTGGTGGAAGGCGGAATTATTTACCTATTAAGTGCGTTTTAACCTCTTTTCTCCTGTGGACTATTGACACATGCATACACACACGCACACTATGCGAAGCAAAAATAACCACAAAAGAAAAAACCTAATAAAAACGAATAAATGAACCACCATATATGCATGTCCTTATCACTCGTTTCCAGTTGCATGTTAATTACCACGCCTGATATCAGCAACACTACGCCCGTTAGCGATTCGTGCAGTTATGAACTCGGATATTTAATTAGTTTTTTTTTTTTTTTTCTGTTCTCAGCTGCCATCTGCGACCTTGCCATCTTTATCACAAAGGGAGATGTGTTGCGATTATAAATATAATTATTTTCCTCTTTGATAATTGTATGATAGTTCATTTTTGAAGGTTGTAATATCTAAGCATCGGTTTTCTATCAAAACAAAGGGAAAGAGGGAGCGGGGGCTGTTTGTGGGCAGGTGAGACACTCGGCAAATCCATTCCAGATGAAATGAAATCCAACTGAAAAAATTCTATGCAGCCTAAAAAAGATAAAGCTTTTTCAGACGATAATTGGATTTTGATTAAAAAAAGGCTTCCACAAATAAATGCTATCGAGTCCAAATTCTCCCTCTCTCTCTTTTTAGTGTTTCCCCCACCCCCCTCCCTCTCTCCCCCTTTCGTTAGTCTTCTTCAGTGTTGCCCTTAACATTCCTCCCTCCTCCTCTCTCTTCTTCCGTGTTTCCCCCGTGGCATTAACCCCTTTTTTATTTATTCATTTTTTGCTAGAGTTGACACGGCCCCCGGCGCCTGTCTAGACAACTGCCCACACTCCTCATGATTAATAAAGGGCATTCCGCCCCCCGCAGATTTCCTCCCCTGAAAACATTCCCAATTCCCTCTTGCAAAACTGACCTGCACAAATCCCTACGTCGGGGAATCGTACATCACAGCAACATTGGTTCCTGTCCTTATTTTACGAAGCATCAAGGGGAAATGGCACCATCTTGGATCTCGGTTGATTCTGCGCACACACACACACACAAACATATATATATATATATATATATATATATATATATATATATATATATATATCATACAATATATATCTATATATATACAGTATGTATGTATGTATGCATGTATGTATGTGTAGAATAACCACCGTAAAGGTGAGAATTAAAGCCCAGGTACCAAGCGCTTCCGTGTATCGTACACTAATTACGAGTATAACGCGTATCCCGAAGCGGTGTAGGCAATACATGAGAGAGCTTGGTAGTACTACATAGTCTTTAATTATTCACCTTTCCTGCGTTTTTCTTGCGTATATATTTCTCATGTGCATTTTGGCGACTAATTTATGGCTACTATTTTAGTATGTATGTATGTATAAAATATTCAATAAACTACAGACCCCAATCGATGATTGAGTGTCATTTTCCCACTTGATTCTTACTGTTTAATCTTGAATGTACAGAAAACAGGACGTAAATGGCAATAACTATACTCTGTTTTTTTCCATCTGTCCATCCGCCTGTGGTGTTTTTGTATGGTAACACCACTGCGTCCCGGGCTTTAAATAGTTACATTCAGCTTACATTCAACGATTATAATAATATCCTATTTTGAATGTTAACGGTGTAATTCGCATTTAGTAAATTATTAAAACACTTTTCAGTTGCAAATGTACACCCAGATATCCTTTTATTTACCTAAAAATTACACATAGCGTAACTATCTAAAGCCCGGGACGCAGTGTTACCATACAAAAACACCACAGGCGGATGGACAGATGAAAAAAAAAAAAAAACAGAGTATAATTGCCTCATTGCATCTTGATACACTTGTTCGTTTGCCGATTTGTGTATGCAGTGTGGCTTGTCAATAACTGCGGTCAAGAGTAATCTGATGTAACTGGGTATAGTTTCCACAGTGAACATTGTATTTGTATTCGTATATTCCAAGTGACGCGCAAGTGTTCAGATCTCGCCAACTGCAAATGAACAATAACATGACACTAAAGCGAATCGAATACCGAAGCAGGTTATCATCAAGGGTAATGGAAAAGTCTGCTTTACCAAGACACTTCTTTAAATGTTTCAATACGGAGCACGATGGCCACCTCACTAATTGCATTAGTCGGATAATGTTTGTCTAATCAGGAATGGCCTCTACTGATACTAATGATACACACTAAACAAATCGTTGAGAGGAAGCTGTCGAGTCATTTATGAGTCCTGTAACACTCACCATATCCTGGGGGAAGTTCATCTTGTTCAGCAATGGCAGTTCAAAACTATACACTATATCTGGTTCAACAACTGTGCGAAAGGAAAGAGTTCTCTCCTGCTTTGCGGGACTTCTATTTCACAGTCGTACTGGAGGTTTCATTATAGCTTCCTAAAATGCACTTGATTTGGATCCACGTCACAGAATATTCAAAGCGCAGCAACAACACCTAAGGACACTTCTCAAGAGGACATTTTGCCTGCTAGTGCGAGACTGCGAGTCCCTTCTTCCGGAGACCCAGGCCCTGTCAGTCTGTAGGATGTCATTTTTGGTGACTTCTTGAACACCCACTGCACATATCTCACGCCTTGATTTGTGCTCTACGTCATTCCCCGATCTAACATTTTTAACGTGGATTTGTTGGTTCATCCTTTACACTGGCCAGTTCAAAATTGTAATAAAACAATTTAAAAGTTATTAGATGAAACTGCTGGCAACACTCGCTGTTGTGGGCTCTTACTACGAGTAAAGCCCGTAGCCCTGTACCTGTTGAAAGGTCCACCGTTGTTGAATCACCCAAGTGGAGTAAAGGGTGATTTAGCATTGTAGCACCTCTTCTTCGGCGCCTGTAGCAACATAAGAGACTTTTAAGGCGGGATTCCACCGAGGCAACATGCAGCATGCGACTGACTGGTTTTCAACAAGTATGTTGAATGCAGCTTTCAACCAGGAGACACGTTGCCTGCGACAAGACAACACCGTTGTTGCTTGCAGCATGCCACATTCTATGTTGACTGTTGAATGCCACAAAACCTTTTCCACCAATTCAACAAAAACTAAGCCATTTGTCAACACGATGTCTCAGCTGCTGCACATTTAGTGCTGTGCCTTACAGTCTCCTTCTTCTAATAATAATAATAATAAAGAATGCTGCTATGACCTATTAATACTGAAATACCTACAAAAGAAGGCTGATGAAAAATTACCAGTTACTCGAATGGCTTATTTAAAAAACCTCGTATAAATTACTGCACAAAGCTACGATAAAATTTGGAATAATGGAACTTGTTCATTTATGTAAAATGAAAAAAAAAATCAAATAT
Organism: Macrobrachium nipponense; assembly: GCF_015104395.2. Lineage (NCBI taxonomy): Eukaryota > Metazoa > Arthropoda > Malacostraca > Decapoda > Palaemonidae > Macrobrachium > Macrobrachium nipponense. The sequence goes on along the minus strand of NC_061090.1, from coordinate 80,618,607 downwards.
CCAACGCCGGCATTTCCTCCTTTAAAGAAAATCGTGAAGATTGATTACTCATGACGCACACACACACACACACAAAATGCCCAATGAAAAGTGATGTTTCAAACACCATCTTTGTGTGTGTGTGTTGTGTGTGAGAGAGAGAGAGAGAGAGAGAGAGAGAGAGAGAGAGAGAGAGAGAGAGAGATAATAGCCAACTAGAGAGAGAGAGAGAGAGAGTGAGAAAGAGAGAGAGAGAATCTTCTCTCCAAACCGACTCACATGCGTGAGTGAGTAGTACGCAAGTTCTTAATCTTTTTTACTAGTTAAATTTCTCTGCTAATCCCCACCGCGCATCAAGTTTAGCATGGTTATTCTTGTACTCTGTCAAGCACATATTCCATCAAGCAGAAAATAAATAAATTCTACGTTTTTTCTTGCGACCAATTCATCTTGTTTTTTAACATCGAATCCTTCCCGCGGCTCGTGGGAAGGCATTCAACACTAGGCAACAGGCTAATCTTGTCGCATGCGTCGGGTTACACGGCAACCAGTTGCCATCTGTCGCATGCCACACAGTTGCATGCTACATGTTGCCTTCTGTTGAAATGGTGGAAACACGCTTAGCGCATGCGACAATGCAGCAGGCCACATGTTGCCAAAATGTTGCCTCGGTGGAATCTCGCCTTTATATATTAGGGTTTCACCGTATTGAAAATTGTAGAAGGTGAGTCTAGACATATTTCTAAGCCAAAGACCTCAGAAATTCAGCGGATAAATGCATAAATAATTGTACGCACTCATATTATATCTATTATGTGTGTGTGTGTGTGTGTGTGTTTGTGAATAAGTACGTATATGTGATGAGAGGAAACGTAGCCGGAGACGTAAGAATAAAGGCACAGCGGATGTTTAAGTTACATAAATGGATTACCATTATTTTCTTTTTCACTTACGGAGAAATTCTGGAATGCCTCCTTAATTATCATTGGCGCCTTTAGAAGACAAAAGGAACCAGAGGAATCGATTCAACTAAAGAAAGGATGGAGTTTTTTTTTCCTGTTATTCTAATCCTTTTTACCCTGATTTCATGTTACCTGGCATCCTGAAAATCCAAACTGGTAACCACAAGAGTAGGTACTAATTGAGGAATTCGTCGATCTAAACCAATAGAACCTAAATAACCATTACAAATAATGGTTTGGACGCAAACGATCACGAGAATACATGATGCTTTGCGGCTCCTTACAAAACATTGTTGCTTCTACGTAACTAGCGGACAAAAAGTACTTCGTATAAAAAAATGTTTTAATGAGAGAGAGAGAGAGAGAGAGAGAGAGAGAGAGAGGAGAAGAGAGAGCGCTTACTCGTCTAAGAATCCATTTAGTTATAATCCTACCTGCACACCTGCTAACTCGAAAAGGCCTCCTACACGTGTCATATATATAGCTCTGTACGCCCTCGCTGCTGGTAGTCCTCTGTACAACTTTGATTAATTGCAGGGGATTCAGAGACGCGAAGAAATATTAGGGCTGGAGAGAGAGAGAGAGAGAGAGAGAGAGAGAGAGAGAGAGAGAGAGTTAGGGTTTTTGTCTGCTTTAACTACGAACATATGTATCTGAAAGAGAACAATGCTGTGCTACTGTCGAGGGAATTTGAGCACATGAAGGAATGTAATGGAAGAGAGAGAGAGAGAGAGAGCATATTTGCGGGAGAACCGAGTAGATCGCATATCGCCTCAAAATCCATTTAAAGTCTGGAAAAGCTTTGATGCCAACGGCTTTATCCTTTGCAGTGAATATGGATGTAGTTTTTGAGAAGACGAAAATTCCAAGTATTGGGAATACAAAAGAATGTAAATTCCAGATTTTCGAGGTGGAGGTACGATTTTGAAACAAGCGCTCTAATGGTAAGACCTGGTTTTATCTTTCCCCCTTAAGCTTTCTTCCGTTTTAAGGCTTATCTATCGTCCTCCCTTCTGTATTTTTTTGTTTTATCCTGGCCTGGGCTAGATAGGGGCACTGGGGTGCCCGTCCCTTAAGGTGTTTTCTCTTAAAACCACTGTCGTACTTTTCCTGGACCTTGCCATATTGATTGATTGACTGACGACTCGAGGAACAAGTCTCGACTGATGGTTCCGGATGTCTGCTTAACAATTAGCGGAGGTTCTTCTCGCATTGTGATGTTTATTATCTTTAAATCTCTTCACTAAAGCTAACTATTTTGCTCCAGTGAACTCTGCTATTCCACGCTAAGCTCCAACTCTCAGCATGCCCAAGGGTTCAAGCTCCACTTCAGTAAGAATCATAGTGCCAAACGGAACAATGCATTGTAACTGGAAGATGTAAAAAAAAAAAAAACGTAAAGTCCGATGGAACTGGCAACTTGAAGCCCTTTGTGGACCGGCACTCACAATACAATAACAATGACGAAGGGCAGGACTTGACGACTAGGAAGAGATGGCTCTTTCGGAGTCTTGACGGTGAGAACGTTTTTTAAGAGTCAGGAATAAAAATCATCTTTTTCCAACTGCACAGAAGAATGTGCGTACACGTAGTTCATGAATGTAGTCAAAAGCTGCCATCTATTGTCTATCTATGACGTTGGACGGCGAAAAAAAAGACACTTTTCTGACTATTTGGATGAACTACCCAACACAACGAACAAAGGCTGGAAACAGAGAGAGAGAGAGAGAGAGAGAGAGAGAGAGAGAGAGAGAGAGATAGAGAGAGAGAGAGAGAGAGAGAGAGGAGAGAGAGAGAGTTTTCCAATAAAGGGGCCTCATTCACTTGTAGAGGGATCTCTTAAAGACGATGTTTACTTTCGTCTGAGACGAATCAGTAACAGCTTGTGCAAGGACATACTGTCTATTCATATTGCAACGAAATGAATTCATGTTTTATCAATATTTGGATCCTGTATTTTAAAGAGCGCTCGCTCTCAAGTTATAAGTGGAAATCCCATCCTTCTGCCTTGCTTACTTATAAGAGAAGCAATGGGAGTTCGCATGTCACTTATTGCAGACTATTAAAGCAACAGTGGAGGTGCGAAGGTAAAGGGTCGGGTTTCTTCCAGATTTCTGCCAGGTTCCAGAATAAAGATTTGCAGGAAAACACTTGCTAACAGATGTATAATACGAGAAATGAATATAAAATGCATCAGTGCTCGTTTTCGTTACCTGCGCTACTTACAGAGATAAATATATGTTTTGAGCAGCTAATTTACATTGTATAAAGAGTTTTCCTTTTGTTTTTCATACGCAATATTCATTGACCTGTTTCCCTCCCTTATTTTTATGTACGTTCCATTTTCATTTTCAATTCCATTCTCTTTCAGTTTTATTCCCATCCCTCTCTCTCTCTCTCTCTCTCTCTCTCTCTCTCTCTCTCTCTCTTCTATTTTCATAATTTTGTCTTTCTCAGATTTTAACTGATCTGTATATCAAGTCCCTCATTTTAACTGTACAAATAATACCCTCCACTCTTTCTAAAGTGAACTAATCTCTCTCTTAGCTGAAATGTCTACAAAAACGAAGGAGGTCAATAAACTAAAAGCCATGTGTTCAGAGCCATCATCTTTAATGTTGAGACATCGTGACGTGTTTCCCAAATAACGGTCGCTTCTGCCATCAGAAAAACTCGCGTAAGACCAGAGAATTGAAAATGGACTTGCTTTCGAAAAGTCCCTTCTCCCTCTGTAATTTAAATTGTTCGTAACTAACATTCCTTTTGAAATAACAAGAAAACAGTTGATCCGATTTCAATATTCGAACTTGGAGTGAAAAAAACTCTCATCCCTTACCGATATAATGGTGGAAATGATAAATTCTCATATCTCCGAGTGCTAATTCCCTACATCTGAGAAAGTGGCTATTGTTTAACAGGTATTACAAAGTGCAGTTGACTATCATGATCTAGTTTCAAAGAGGCATTTTTCGAATTCATCTTTTATCTCCAAAATGCTACAATATGCATTTTTAGAACAATTCATTAGTCATTTAGAGAGTGTAAATGCTTTGCCGGATACTCGGTCAGCTTATAGACGATTATACACTACAGAGGCTGCTATATGCTCCTTTGTAAATGATGTATTAAAAAAATGATGGATGAAGAGAAGTGTGCTATTTTGGTCTTGCTCGATCTCAGTGCTGCTTGCCATGCAATTGTGCATGGACTCCTAAATGATTTGCAGTCCAATGCCATTACTGAAAAAACTTTTGAGTATTTAAAAGACTACCTATGTGACAGACAAACATGCTGTGTACAGCTGGGAACTCCTACTCATTTCATGAAACACTAAGGGGTGGAGTACCCCAAGGTAGTGTATTAGGTCAAATCTTATTTTGTATTTATCAAACTTTATTGTCAAACATACTACAGGTTCATGGGTTGAAGTTCAAGCTATTTCCTGATGAACCCAATATTATTTCTACTCAAACAACAATAAAGTTACAAATGAAAATCTAAATGATGATCTTACCAGTGTTAAGGAATGGATGACAGTCATGCAGTTAAATTTAATTGGAAAAGAAATCTATACTGGTAGGGATGAGAAACAGTTTCAGAAACCTTGATGATCGACAGCTAAATATAAATAGTATTGCAATTAGAATTGCTGACAAAGTACGTGATTTAGGTGTACTATTGGACTGCAGTTTGTCGCTTAGAGCTCAAATAAAAATGTTGCAAGGGTTACTAGCCGTCATCTTACATATATTGCTTTTGTTAAGAAATATCTTGATGGGTGATCTATAAAAAAGAAAAAAAAAATTGAAATTAATTGTGTTATAAATGTAGTGGGACTGCTGCTGCGATGCTATGCATCATAATTTGCTCAAGATGCAACATAAGATGCTGAGAAATATCCTAAATAGAGTGGCAAGATTAATGAAGGGTGTTGCACTTCGTGACAGGATTAACCCTATACTGTTTGAGTTGCCCTTTCACTGCCTCTCTGTCAAGGCTAGAATAATGTTTGAGGTGCGTGTAATGATTCGTCTAGCCATCACAACTGAAGTCCAGAATATCTGAAATATTTGCTGCGTGTAATGCAGCCTAAGAATGGAGTCAACACAAGGCACAGTTGCAGATGGTCGTAAGTTATAGGAGACAAGATGCAATTCGAATGTTGATTTTAGAACCTTTCAACTTGCAGCTTCCAGAGTTTACAATAAACTCCCACTTGAAATCAGGGGGAATGAAAGCATCAAGGCTTTCAAGATAAAATGAATGATTTTCCTATTACTCCAAGTGTTATGGCAGTGTGGATTTGACAGTTAATATGGCGAACGGCGTTTGTATTATCATTGTGAGTATGCGGGTCTCGCATAGCGCCTCCGGCGGAGCGGGACCTCAAGAAGAAAAAGGTAGAAATAGCAAACAGTGAACAGATCAAAAGAAACGAACGAGAAGGAAAAGAAGAAGACCCTAACCACAAACTGGTATTCACCTCACAGACTCAAAAATGAATGAAACTACGTCCTCCGAAAAACAAAACATCCAAAACCATCCTTTCCGTTACTATAAACCTTCGAATTGTAGATGTTATTTTAAGCGCTGATTCGGGATGAGAGACGCTCAAAATTCATGATACAGACCTGTCTTTCTTTCTCGAAGTTTTCATTGATTCATATCCTGCCCTAGCTGTTATTATCCAGTTTTTTCGCTCTACATTTTTTCACGTCTCTCTCTCTCTTCATATCTCTATCAGTCTCTGACTCTTTCTCTGTCTTTTCTTCTCTCTCTATCTTTCTCTATTCATATCACTATCTGGCTCTCACTCTATCTCTGTCTTCCCCTCTCCTTGGCTGTTTGTGTGTGTGTGTGTGTGTGTCTGTCTGTCTCGCTTCATATCTCTATCTGTCTCTGACTTTCACTATCTGGCTCTCACTCTATCGCTGTCTTCCCCTCTCCTTGGCTGTTTGTCTGTGCGTGTGTGTGTGTGTCTCTGTCTCTCTTCATATCTCTATCTGTTTCTGTCTTCCCTTCTCTCTCTTTTCAGATCTCTCTCTCTCTCTCCTTATCAAAGTCAACAGACTGACGAGAGAGGGAGGCCCTGGAGGGCCATAAAGCAATGTGACGTCAGAGGCCAGGAGCTCAATAGGGGGAGAAATAAGGAAAGGAGTGTCCTGACCCACTTACGTTTCAGGCCTAAAACACCCACTCACTATTGCACGCGCAGTCAGCCCACACTTGAACGCGCGTGCGTACGAATTCCATTAAGAGAGAGAGAGAGAGAGAGAAACCTGAAGTCAGACATATAAGGCTAGTTATAATTTAGGAACTTGTGTCACCAATTTCCTTGTTCTCATTGTATCGGTAATGAGACCTCTGTCTAACTAAAACATTTACCACTATTCTACCACTTCCATTACTATAGCTCCATCGAACACTACTACTCATGGGATGCGTGCAACTTTTCCTAGCACTTCCTCCACTTCTATTACCGACACCTCACAGAGCGCTTTTTGGACCCCTTCTCCATATACTTCAGGCCCTGGGACTTCGTTCCAAAGTCCTTTATTTGCACTGAAATAGATAAAATTTCACGGAGTTTAAAAAAAAAAAAGCCTTTCATTCAATCCGTTGTTTGACAAACTTTGATTGCAAAAAAATCTCAGAATGAGTGAGATTTGAAATCTACATTTCTGTTGCGTTTCCAGAAATCTGCCACTTTTTGCCTATGAAGATGGCTAAGTATTAGAAGACCCCAATACCAAGGTCTTTTTCTCCTTGGGCTGAATTTTAATCTTTATATTTCTAATCTTGTTTTCGATCGCTAGGGTTTTGGTTTTCATTTATTTATTGATTCGAACACGTGAGAAGTTTGAGAAACACAGAGGGTCCCCTCACTAACGAAGACAGCGTTTGCATTTACATACGTAATGTCTTGTTTGTTTATTAAAGAAATATCACACTCGCTTGTAAATGAGAGAAGACAAGACGATGGACGGCTGTTGCTTTGAGGATTGGAATGTCAAGGGGCATGAGATTTTTTTTTTTTCCTCGTGAGAGGCTAGTTTAATGGACACCTCTCCCATCCTGTGAGAGGCGCAGCATCAGTCAAAGCCACATATACAGGACGCCCGGAGACAGATAAGAGACGCAAGGGAGAAGACGCTGAGGATTTCTAAAGGCCCTGTTGTTGTTGGTGAAGGGCCACTAGCAGCAGCAGCGGCAGGAGCATGAATGACTCCTTGAAAACTTTTATCGAGTGTGACCTTCGGGGACTCTGAGACTGGAGGCCGATCTCCCCCACACTTCAACCACCGAGAGACCAGGCAGGCAGTCCTGAGAGGAGCCACAGTGTACTCTACTCTGTAGCAGTGTGAGGGGCGTGTTCTGATTCGGTGGCTGTTGGTAAGTGGGCCGTCCGTGGTCCTTTTTGTCACAGCGCTTCTGTGCTTGAATGTTCGAATAAGTTGTCTTGGCGGCCGGGATTCTTTCAGTCAGTCAGAAGGAGAACAGAACCGGGGAGTATGAAACTATCAGAAATTCAGGAAGACGGTGGAAGACTTACGTAAAAAGGCATTAATGTTCATTCCAGATGTTTTCTATCACCAGAACACATGGGAGTTTGCTACTCATTCAGGCACAACTTTTTCTGCTCTTTTTCAAAAACACGATATATATATATATATATATATATAGATATATATATATATATATATATATTATATATATATATATATATATATAGTATATACTATATATAATTTGTGCATGTGTGTGTGCAATGTGCTAACTTTCCCGTTTTAATCGTGTATTTAAGCAACTTGGGTACCCATTACATAGCTGGGATGCATCACAGTTGACTAACTACCAGGTGCACAATTTGTCAATGGGTCCATTAGGTGCACAATGGGATTCACTGGAACGTACCTAATTCCCTCCGCTTCGCCCGAAAATCGAACTCCAATCACCAACCAAAGGAAAAATGTGACAGTTGATAGAGACGAAGCCTTTTCCTGGTATACTGAGAGTGACGACAACAACAAACTGTGAGAAGGGTTGAATTATAACCGAGAGCAACAGCAGCAAACTGCGTGAAAATAATAAAATCTGATGTGAAAGCGATAACACGGAATGGAGAAAAATGTGAGCTCTGACAGGAAGCGACAACAAGCCGAGAAAACGATTAAGATAGCTGAAAGCGACAACAAACCCAGAAAACGGTTAAGATGCTACTGATAGTGACAACAACAATCCAAGAAAACAGCTAAGATAACTGAAAATAACGATTAAGATCTGGTTGACAGCGACAACAGCAAACCAAAAAAAGGTTTAGATCTGATCGACAGTGGCATAGGCAAACTGAAAGAACGGTTTAAGAGCTTCCTGAGAGTGCCAATGGCACTCTGGAAGAAATCTTAAGGTCTGCCTAGCAATGACAACAGCACTCTGGAAAAAAACCTTAGGTCTGCCTGACAGTGACAACAGCACTGCAAAAAAAAACTTAAGGTCTGCCTGACAGTGTCAACGGTACTCTGGAAGAAATCTTAAGGTCTGCCTGACAGTGCCAACGGTACTCTGGAAGAAATCTCAAGGTCTGCCTGACAGTGACAACAGCACTCTGGAAAAAAAACACCTTAGGTCTGCCTGACAGTGACAACAGCACTGCAAAAAAAACTTAAGGTCTGCCTGACAGTGCCAACGGCACTCTGGAAGAAATCTTAAGGTCTGCCTGACGAGTGTACACCACGCACTCTGGAACAATCACTTAGGTCTCCCTGGACAGTGACAACAGTACTCTGGAAAAAACTTAAGGTCTGCCTGACAGTGCCAACGGCACTCTGGAAGAAATCTTAAGGTCTGCCTGACAGTGACAACAGCACTCTGCAAAAAACTTAAGGTCTGCCTGACAGTGACAACTGCAAACTGGAAAAAAAAGTTAAGATCTGACTGAGAGCGACAACAAAATATAAAAAGGTTAAGATCTGACTGAAAGCGACACCAAAGGATAAGAAGGTTACGATCTGTGAAAACGACATCAAAGGATAAAAAGGTTAGGATTTGTGAAAGCAACAACAAAAGATAAAAAGGTTAAGATCTGACTGAAATCGACTTCAGAGGATAAAAAGGTTAGGATCTATGAAAGCAACAACAAAAGATAAAAAGATTAAGATCTGACCAAAGGCGACAACAAAAGATAAAAAAAGTTAAGATCTGTCTGAAAGTGACAACAAAAGAGAGATAGGTTAAGATCTGACTGAAAGCATCGACCACAAAATGAGAAAATAAGGTTACGATCTGGTCCCACTGAGAAGTTAGCGACTGGAAACCTCTCATCAAAGTCTGGAAAGTTTGGATCACATAAGTTACAATCATTATTTTCACCCTCGCCTGGAAGGCGTGAGGAGTGAATGAGTTGTGGTTGTGTCAGGGGTCTTCCCTTCTTCATCTGGAGTCAGCTTTGGATTCCTACGGCGTCAGGGCATAAACGAACGAACTTCATTTTCACGGCGTTCCTCTCTTCAGAACTGGAACGGTCTTTAAAGAGTTAGCAATGACAATATAATATATCCACTATAAAATAACTCCTTTTTTTTTTTTTTTTTTTTTTTTTTTTGTTTTTTTTTTTTTTTTTTTTTTTTTTTTTTTTTTGCATGTTGATAGCTCACGTAAAACGTTTTCTCTTGTTTTTTATTTTTTGCTTTTGTAAATGTTCCTGCTCACATTGCAGCTCACATAGCCAGCAAAATTCTCGGGGCAAGAGCAACATCTCGTGAACTCAATAAAAAATCTCATTCTTTACTTACGGTTCGGACAGTAACCCTGAATTTGCAAAACCTTGTCAGTATTATGAAATACGCTCCGTAATGTCCAGTCCATTAACAAGCCTGACCCCATAATACCTGATTTTTATATCTGGCACGAGTCATGTGCTGTGAGCGGTGGTTTCGTGTTAATGACATTTGTTAGTATGGCAACAGGTGATATACAATTAAATCAATCAAGCACTCAATCCGCCGTAGGACGAGTTCCATGTGGCTAAGCATGCGTTTTGGAACATCTATTTATCTATCTATCTATTTATTCATTTATTTCAGTTTTGATAAGGAGACAAATCACTGCGACGAGAGAAGGGAGTCAGAAACTCATCATGAAATACTCTTTTTCTCTCAGATGATCGGAGACAAAATGCGGCTGCTACACATCGTGGTGGTGTCTGTGGTGGCCCACGGCCTCTTGCTGCTCAAACGCGTCAACGGGGAAACATCTCCTAGGGACGTGGAGAGGGCGCTTGAGGAGGCGCTCAAACACATCAGGGGCCTGACCTCCAGTGCCGAGAAGCCAGGTGAGAGAGAGAGAGAGAGAGAGAGAGAGAGAGAGAGAGAGAGAGAGAGAGAGAGAATGCGTGGATTCCACCCGATTCATTAGGGCTGATGGAAAGTGAATATATTTTTCGGCCTACTTAATATCTTGGTCTACTGGCAATGCTCAAAAACTACTGAATAAATGTGCCAATTGCACTGGAAAAATCCGGTGTCTACTTATTCCTTGAGTTGCAAAGAGACTGATTCACTTTCGGTAATTCGTCCTTACCATAATGACGCATCAAATAATATCGGAACTTCCAGTTAAAATGAAGGGATTTGAGCAATGCTATCAAAGCGTGATACCTCTTCACATAAATGAAAGTCCTACAAAGAACCAACGGGCATCAAATACAAGGGTAAAAGGGGAGAGGGAGGGTAGTGGGAACAGCTGTAAAAAAAAAAATTAGAATTAATAAAAGACAATGAGCAGTTAAACCGTCAACGTCTAAGAAAAGTGTGAGGTGCTAGGCACTTATAGGTGGATGTGCATATGTGTAATAGACCCCCCGTCTTTCAGATATATCGGAGGCAACTCTTAATCTAACGGTAGCTATACAAGATCTAACGTCTGCAGTCATGAATAATACAGAGATGATTGCTACTGCACTGGGAGACAGAGAACCTTTCAGCGGCGACCAGTTGCCAGGTGAGTTATACAATATTCAGTCCAATGTATAAAAAAGAAAGAATAAACTCAAAGTACGTGCATCTGAGGGTTGCACTGTGAGAACCTAAATGAGATATATACGAATTCCCTTAGTATTCTTACATATAAAATACACAAGTGAACTATACAATAGATAAGCAGTATATATATATGCATATTTACTTGAAAAGTGTTTATGTAGCCATCAGATATACACTGTTCCCTTTTCTTGAGCATCCATCGCTTTCTCAGGAAGATTGTCCTGTTCCTCCTTATAACTGAAGGTTTCTTTCCGTCAACGTCAATAACCTTAATTAAGAGGCTGTGGTTTCCGTCTACTTCGGTTAGCATTTTCTAATGTTTTATATTTTATACCGAAATTACTTGTTTTATTTGGTACAGTCTCTCCTCTGCCATGTATCGTTACTCATTAAAAGAGAGAGAGAGAGAGAGAGAGAGAGAGAGAGAGAGAGAGAGAGAATTCTAGTTTGTTTGTATGGTGTTATTTACGTTGCATGGAACAAGTTGTTAGGCAGCAACGGGACCAGCGGCTTTACGTGACCTCCGAACCACGTCGAGAGTGAACTTCTGTCACCAGAAATACACATCTCTCACACCTCAATTGCCCGAGAATCGTACTCGCGGCCAACGAGGTGGCACGCCAACACCATACCGACCACGCCACTGAGGGGCTCTAGAGAGAATTCTTTAAATATCATTGGTATTGTTCCCGTAAAGCCTAAAGTTTATGGATATTGTACGATAAGGCATCAAGTATTGGTTCCGGCGTGAATATCAACTTAATAAAATGCAGAAATAATCATACGAAGTCGCAATCTCTCGGAGCGTTCAAGCACGTAAACCGAATCACCGGTCATCATCCGATGACGCTTTAAAACGCACAAAGGATCATGAATGATTCATGAAAATCAATGATCACGAGAGCGAGGAAGGAAAGGAAATCAGGATAAGCCATGGTGTTGGTCCTTGGTGAACCAAGAGAGAGGAAACTCTTCTCCCCGTCCGATATTGCTCAGCAAAATCTACCGTGGAATGCGGTTGGTCATCAGGAGATTCCCTCCTGTCATTGATGCTGATGATGGGGCAGGTTTGCCCAGCTATTTGCCTGATCAGTTCAGATTCACCCGTTCTCTGCTATTCGATGTTCATGTGATAGGGCTCTCCATATTGCCGGTAACCGGAGCTCTGTTAAATATCTCAAGAAGTATTCATAGAGACCAGTGAGATTCGCGTTTATTTTGGAAATACGGCAGACTTAAAGAGGGCGGTGGGCGAGATGAGATGAGATCAAAGCAGTTGTGTTCAGTTGCTGAAATGGAACGGTCGGTAATACGTCTCTGAAATGGGTCAATCCCAGCGACATCACCGACCTCTTATTATCTGTAGCAGCGTCACCACCAGATAATTGAATGATTGATGTCGCTTTGCATACTCAGTGGGACTTTGGATATATTTTCTAGAATGTCACCAAAGTGGATGATAGTTCAGTTCACATGCAGATATATCTGTCAGATTCCGATCATTTTACTAGAAGAGAAATACACCCATCCTCACCATGATGAAGTCATGTTTGTTAGGGCGAATAGCTTCTATTAGTCACTCTCTTCAATTCCTGGAACTGAAATGGACAACATTACCTCCTACGTTTTCCATTTCGAGAAACTTTTCGCTTTGCCTCAACTATACAAATTCATGGGTATTTGAGAAGTCTTTACTCAAATTGGTTAGGGGTCCTTTCCAAGAAATAAAACTTTGTTTTTGCCTTCCAGGGAGGACGAAATGTGAACCGCCTTTCTTCCCCTTGAGATCAGAATGTTTCTACGTCAACAGATACAAGCTTGTTTCGTGGGCTGAAGCCCGCGAATTCTGTAAGGGTCTGGGTGGTGACCTCGCTGTGCCCAATGATGTCAACACTTTGAGGGCAACGCTACTGGACAAATTCCGTAAGTTTTTGGTGGACCGGCAGTCTTGCGTTGTTTAAGATGAGTCAGTGAATGACCTGAAAGTCCTCTTGACGCTGAATGGTATTTGAAGCGAGTTATGTGGAGAAACTGACTAAACGTCGTGAAGTTTTAGTTTAAACTTCGCCCTCGTGATTGAAGAATACAGCTCATTACAGTTAAATGTATGACAGATCATAAATCCAGTCTGAAACAGTCACACAAGCACCAAGATATCTTCCCATGATATCCCGTCAAGCTATGAACTTTATATGGAATGAAACAGAATCATGTTCATTTCTTGGCAAATGTTGGAATTACTCAGGTGCTACAATTCTATTGAAATATGAATGGGGTTTATCTGCACTCAGGAATCTAGGAATCATGTTTGTTGCTGGTAGAAGTTATCCCTTTATCTGTTTTCACAAAGCTTAGTCAAACGACTCAATAAGTCAGGATGAATTTAGGGATTCAGTACATATCAAAGTCTAGTTTATTTTTCATAAATATTCATTTCTGTATTTTGACCTGCATTTTAAACCTAATCACTCATACACACTGCTTAATCAATTTCAGTTGAATGTGATTAGTCAGTATCAGGCGGTTTTACAGAATCACGATGTCTCGAACTGAATCGAAACTTTCATATACATATATTGTTGAGAAAGCTTGAGAATCAAGTTGGGTCGAAATTCAAAGATCATTTGATCATTACTGATGGGTCCCTTAGTACCTACTGACATCAAAGCTACTTCATTTCGCGGAATTTGCAGGTTACTGGTTTGTGTGGCATGGACCACTGGACTCGGGCAACAACGCAGACGGAATTTGCAGAATAAGCTCATAATATGAAAATTCACTTTGGTTATGCGTGTCTCTCTTCTTCAATCAGTTGTTGCCAGTTTTATTATATACAATTAGTAAGATACACTGTGTTGAAATTTTATAACGTTCTTATGAACAAAATGATTACATCATAATAATGTCTCTTCACGATTTTTTTTATTTCGATTTCTTTTTAGATAAAAAAAAAAACATTTTTGGAGCTGATGACAAATAGATATTGCAGCGACATCTTACGGATATCAATCAGTCAGTCAGCTAATGGAACGAATCAGTTCCAATACTTCTATATTGATATAAATTATGAACATTCAGAACATGATTCTGTTCATCTTCTGTGTTAACCTCTATGATTTATCTAATAATCCTTCTATTGACATTCTCTCTTGCCTTTCTGATACAGTAGCAGTATTCCATTATTAATGACTCATCATTAATAATGGAATACTTTTGATTGCAGAATCACGTGTTCCAATCTCGTCCAGCTGTGATCCTTATCATGATGACTGACCTTAACTATCCCCTTTGTTACTTCTGTTCTTCTTCGGCAGCTGAGGATCAGTACAAGTCCTTCTGGATCGGAGCCAAGGAATCAGGCTCCGAGGGCTCGTGGGTGTGGGTCTCGACGAAGCCCTTCCAGGCCAAGGACTGGGCTACGGGACAACCCGACGGCGGGAACGAAAACTGCGTCATCCTGAGTCGCGACGATTACCCGCCCCTTCACGACAGCCCTTGCTACCTCAACACTCTCTTCATCTGCGAGAGGGTCCTGCGACTTCAGCAGTGAGCGAATGGAGTACGCCGTGGGGGCTTTCAGGGGGCGGAGGAAGGTTTTGCGGGGGTCATGGTGCAGGAGGAAGAGAGGAATCGTAGCGGCATACAGGAGAAAGGATGCTTCACAGCAGGAGAAAAAAGGAGGATCTCGAGATGAGTGAACTCTTCCACACAGGAAGTCCAGGGAACGAGCAGAAATGTAGAAGAATGATAATATGCTTTTTGTTTTGTGCCTGTTACTGTATACATGTTGAGTCACTGTTTAACTTAGTATATTTCTCCGCAATGTATTCAAGCTATTCTCTATGTTCACGCCAGTTTATGGCTCCTGAAAGTCAGGAGGAAATCTATTCACATTAAGACTATGAGAAGCTGTAAAATGAGTTCGCGAGATTTCGCCATTACAAAGTGCCTGCGCAACTGCTTATTGTTTGTGAACATCTTTGTTCAAACTTGAAATTTCCCTCACTAAAAATGTCAAAAACTGCTTGCAACTCTGCTTTAGTAACTTTTATAACGTCTTCACGTTTATCAACTGTGCCTTGCTATGTCCATTAGTCTATGGTCATTTGAGAGAAAAGATACACACACATGTAACACACACACACACACACACACATATATATATAAATATATATATATATATATATATATATATATATATAATATATATATATATATGTGTGTGTGTGTGTGTGTGTGTGTGTGTGTGTGTATGATTATATTTAGCTATTTCATTTCTCTCATTATACCTTCAATATATTTAAGCACAAACTAAGACTTAGGCCAATATCCCAACAAGATATGACATAGTTCTTTATTGATAAGTTGCTTCAAATTTTGATGCCAATGTTCTTTAATAAGTCATCAGCCAGTAAACAACAGATAATAGTGGAATTTGGACTAGGTGGGCTGTACTTGACCTATGAATGTCCAGAAATGCCTTAATTATAAGATAAAACAGACTGCCTTCTTTATTTCACTTTTACCAAACATTATGAGAAAAGCTTCAGGGCGCAGAATGAAAATCAACGCGTTGAGTATTGACGCTATCTCAGTTGCTGATGTTGTCCAAATGGACCTAAAGCCGACTCGTGACGTCATTCGAACCGTAGATCATTTCCCCTGTCATGGGATTTGTCTATTGTTCCTGTTGAATGTATTGTATACAATTCCCTGCAAACAGCCTCTGTCTGCCGCGGAACTCGGATAAAGCTCTCTTGAATGTGCCTTGCGTCTCTTCATGGAAACAGCCCTCCCTGCACATCACAAGCGAAAATTCTGATTATCTATCCACTGCTGCTCACCTTCTTTGTTTTGCATTTAAAACTGTATATATATATATATCATATATATAGTATATATACATATATATATATATATATATATATATATATATATATATGTATATATATATATAATATATGTGATATATATATACTGTTTCTAAACATACACATACACACAAACACACACACACACACACACACACATATATATATATATATATATATATATATATATATATATATATATATATATACATACGTTCATTTATTTATACATAATGTTTCTCATACATTCTAAATTTGGACTCACATGAAATCTGATCTTTAATCACATATGTTTTTTTTTTTCGGAGGAAGGTTTCTGAATAGTTAAAAAATTTTACTTCTTATGTTCGTCCTCTCTCTCTCTCTCTCTCTCTCTCCACCAACAATCTGAAGAACTAAAATGAGATCTAACCGACTCAGCGAAGAGAGAGAGAGAGAGAGAGAGGCAGCAGGTCAGGCAAAGAAGCAAGATCCCCGTTTAAACTTCAGCCAGAAGTTCGGGACTTCAAATAGGAAGCGATGACATCGGGGGAGAGAAGTGGCAAGAAGTCTTCGTTGCCATTAATGTCCTCTTGTTGGGTCAAATCCAGAGGGCCACATCAGGCCTCTTACTTTCTTCTGAGATATGGATGAAACATATAGAATAATACCACATTATAATCCTGGTCATTTACTAGTCTTTTCGGCCATGATATGCGTGTGTGCGGAATGACCTCTAAGTTCAGACAATGCAAGATTTAATCTTGATACGTGACTAATCAACAATATCTGTATTATAATGATAACGACAGCGAGTTTATTTTCTCTGTTCACAAAAGTTATCGGCGTAATATCTGAAAAAGACTCGTCCCAATTGACATGGGGCGTGAAACCGTTTTTGACAAAGGAAACATCAAAGGACCTTTGTCCTCGTTAATTAATACTGTTTGCGTTAAAGTCGAATAAGCGCGTTTATAATGCGACTTTTATCTCTCCTCCTTTATTTATGACAAAGAGATCTTTTCCATTATCGCTCTCGTAGTAAACAACGTCGAATCGTGTTATGGCGATCTTTCACCACTTCAACTTTGGTGGCTTGGTTTGCTCGTCGCTGAAAGGTGCGCCGGCTTTGCGGCCGCTCCAGAGTCCCGACCTGCTCTACCACGAGCCACGAGCCACGAGCCACCTGCAGCATCGGACCTCCACAGCGTCTCGACAAGAATCGATTCATTACGTTACGGCGTTGGTGGTGAAACCTTGGGAAGTTGTTATTTATTCCTACATTCTCTCGACGCTTTGTAAATTTTGTTGTTGTTGAGAGAGAGAGAGAGAGAGAGAGAGAGAGAGAGAGAGAGAGAGAGAGAGATAATCTAAACAAACAATGTAATCTGAAATTATGACCACTATTTCGAGAGAGAGAGAGAGTTTAAGCAAACAATATACTCAGAAGTTATAACCTTTATTTCGAGAGAGAGAGAGAGAGAGAGAGAGACTCTATGTGGCATTGAGAGTTTCTTTCAAAGACTCCCTGCTAAGCCGAATTACCCTTTAGTGGGTAACAGAATGTTTCCTCTCCACTTCCTCGAACGAGTAACGCCATCGCAGGAAGAGCGTATAACGGCAAAATACCTTCCGAGCAACGATCCTCCTTTGTTGAAATCGCAGCTGCCTCGCTATTCACAAGTCTAATTAAATGGACTTTTCCCTTTAGCGTATTATGTACTTGTTTATTCTCGTCTCATTTATCGCTATGATTAGTGAGGAGTAGGCGTGTGGCGACCCCACTGACTACCTTTGTAAGGTGCAGTTAGCCAAAGCGGCCGCTATGCATGAGCGGTACAGCATCCGATCCGAGTCTGTGGATAGCTGCTACGCGGCCTACTGTCTATAATAGTCTCTATAGCGACTGCTACAGAGTCAAGAGAAATAGGGTGAAGCGAGCCACTTCACTCTTAGACACTTTTTTTAGGAACCATGGGGCTGTTTGCATCCTTCAGGGGTCAGCCTATGCAAAAGGGGATATTGGCGTGAGGTGAACAAAAATGATTTTCTTCAAAAAATAAATAAAAAATAAATAAATTAATTAAAAAAAATAATCTGCAGCTTCTCCATTCATATAGGTTCAGTAAAATTTCCTCTCGTTCTCTGTTGTAAGAAAAGGTTTATTTGCAAATGATTCCTTTACTCGGTAACCGTTCCTATCGTCTTCGTCACCACCACAATGATTCTTATCACTGGATATTTTTTCGCTAAAAGATCGTCATCTAAAATAACATCAAGAGACATCAGTGGCACCATTTGGAAAACTTTTTTTTCTCATTCGTAAACGTTATCATCATCAATATCATGAACGTCGTCATTACCGCCGTCAAAATTTTTCGTCTTATGAAAGGGAATCTACATTGACATTTTTTGCCCAATTCGTCATCTTCATCATTATCATCAATATCAACACATTTTTTCCTCTTATGATGACTATTGCCTTAAATATGCAAATATGAAATACCACCAGACACCTCGAAGAGAGGGACGAATGAGGAGTTTTCTTCTTCATCTTCTTCTTCGCTGCCAAGTTCATTGGAAAATGTTATTTCGCCCCGAAACCGTTCCATTCCTTCGCCCGTCCCCTTTCCTAACACTCCGGTTCAGTTTCGCACACGTACGCCCTTTGTGCCCAGCAGGAGAAATCGGCCAGGGGCGGATCTCCCGACGGCGTCTGTCGCACGATGGCCAGGCAGTGCTGAACGTCGCCGTGCTTGCTGTAGTTGCTGGGCTGCCCTTGACGCCAGTCTTGGCTGTCGGACAAGGAGCGTCCCGAGAGCCACCTCCAGTTCCCCTCTTCCTCTTCGTCGCTTCCCCCGATCCAGGCTCGGTTGAATCGCCCCTCTGGCAGAAGGAAAGAGCGGTAGAGACACACACACACACACACACACACACACACACAGAGAGAGAGAGAGAGAGAGAGAGAGAGAGAGAGAGAGAGAGAGAGAGAGAGAGAGAGAGAGAGAGAGTCGGTTAGCAAAAGCTCAAGGAGGTCATTCACAATGCCTCATCCGACTGCTTTAAAGGAGAAGCGTCTTCAACGATTCCTTTTAAATGTAAAAATACGTTTTCTGGTTTTTGTTTAACTACGAGCAAAAATAAGGTAAATATATTCATATTTTGCAGTGGCGAATGATGCCACTTTTTGCAATATTGAGGCAATTTACAAATGACCTGTTGATCAAAATTAATGTTTAGTTTGTTTCCCTTTTATATACTTTGAATTTCTTACTTCTGCCCTTTCAAACCCAAAGCAAGAGGGGGGAGGGGGCGACTTTCTCCCATTATTAGATCTCCTATCCTTACTTTCACCTTTTTTTTCTCTCTCTCTCTCTCTCTCACTCTGTATCCGAACATATCCCAAATTCTTCTTCTAACACTCCCAGTAGTATCTCGTAAAGAAAATCGATGAAAACATCGTAATTAAAAGTGGGACTGTTATCCCAACAATGAAGCGAAGTGTGAATGTTGTGTGTGAATGAACAGATAAAATACGGAAGCTGTTGAGATGAACTGTTTGCTCGGAATATGGCGCCTGGGACGAATTAAAAGGATGAGATTTGCAGTGATACAGAATAAAAAAAAAAGAAAAAAAGGTTGGCAAAGGTAAAGAGAGGGAACAGCATGCATGATTGCATGATAGTGGTTTTGTCATGCGGAGAGAATGAAAGACTTACTGATTTTCTTGAGGGCTCGGACAAGCTCCTTGGGATTTTCGGGTTCTGCAAGATGACCTCGGAGTTTATGACAAGCCGAAATAGCCTCGTGCCATTCGAGTTTGTCCTCGTAGGCCACGTGGAAGCATTCGCTCCCGACGGGGAAATACGGGTCCTTGCACCTCGTACCTGAGGGTAGACAAGGAAAAAGAAGTTGGCGGCGGAAATACTCAGCGTATATTCACTTAGACGTAGATGTTTTTGCATTTTGTTTGTATGTAAATTATTGGCCGGTGTGATTATTATAATAACTAGCATGTATGGAAAAATATAACACGATGTCTATAATGTAATAAATAATAAAAAAAAAATGCGCCAAAGAGAAGTCAAGTAACATATAAAGATAAAAAAATCAATTAAAACAAATGAACAAGATGGAAACATTAATACAAAGCAGTTGTGGCGGTAATAAAAACAAGCCATAAGCAATGGTACACAACACTCAAATTCCATGAGAGCCTTTCTGGAAGGAGACAAGACAAATTCAGCTTCCAGGCAATTGATCACAAACCCAGTACTGTAAATCCCATGGCATATACGGCAACGGCACAGCCTAAGGATTGGAAACGTTAGCGATAGGCATAAAAAAGTGGCATCTAAGAGGATTTACTTACGTACCACAACTAAAACTACACTTAGCTAAGGGTGAAGAATACTTCTTGAACAAAGCAACGAGTTACCTTTTCAGCAGTGTTTAATGGTGCTAGATGAGCCAGCATATATAGGGTAGAAATTGTGATAGGTAAGCACTAACATTTCCTAACTGAGCTTATTCTAAAAAAAAAAAAAACGAAACGGTTCAACTTATACTCGCTTAAGAGTACTCAAATTATGTTTCGTTATTTCATTAAATGCACCATGTCGTTCATGGTTCCATTTTGCGAAAAAGCATGACATTTATTCAGAATCGCAAGCGGGAACACCTGAAAATAGCAAATGCATTCATTCCTTACTCGCTCTCTTCTTTCTGGAATCCTGGGCGTCAGCCATCACGTGAATGGTTTTCATCCTACGCAGACTCTCCCTCTGCATCTCCATATGAAGCAACATCGACTGCAGCAATCCTCTGATATCTGGAACAAAGGACATTTTCACAGGATGTTGACCAAAACCCTTCGAGTTCAATGGTCAACAACATTTGACGCGCATCTTCGACGAGTGATGCAGGTCTGGTTACGTTATCTACTTTGCATTTTGTAATAAAGGTACATGGGATGTAACTTAGGCGTCGATATGCTTTGTTTAACAAACAAATAATTTTATTATGTGACAATGATCCACAGAGCGCCGAAATTGTTTCATTTCACCAATATTTTCAAATCTTTGCATAAGCAATGACAAACTGCTCATGTACACAGAATTTCTACGAGCCAAGCGTAACCTCTCTTTGTACGTGAGAGCGTGTTTGTGTGTGCGCTAGCGTGTTTGTCTGTGGTGCGTATTTGTTCGTATGTGTGTGTGTGGGCGTGTTTTTTTTCATCACATACCTTCGTCGAGATGCTTCTGAAGCATCTTCCTAGCAACTGTTTCCTGAAGGTCAACCAGCGTCTCCTGGGCAACGATGTTGCTGTAACCAAGATTCCGCTTCTTCCTGCATCGCTCTTCGTTGTCTTCGTCGAAGATCCTTCCGTCTGAGGAGGAAGAGAAAGGAAACATCAATTTCCACATTCGTTATGAATATATAAGCAGAGTAGGGTTGTTTTTTGCCTTTCTCCAGCTGCCTTCCTCTTGTCGCTTTGTGAATTTGGACTCGTTAACACGTCCAACTCCACTGGGAATTTATAATTGGCAAATGTTTTCCAAGAGCCAGCAACTCGCAAGATCACGAAATGAATAGGTTGGCAGTGACCCTCAGAATCAACTTCAATCTGAGAGCGCCTTCCCCTGCTGCTGCCACCGACACAGAATTTTATGACCTTATTATCCAAATCGGTCATGAAAGGGAAAAGTGAAAAATTTTAATACTGTTTCCGGATTTATCTTGAAATACATGAAAAACATTTTCTGGTCCAAATTCCGAGGAAGTCGAAAACAGACACGTGTGATCACGCAATACATCAATAACAACGTAAGGGATGCTCTGGGGTGTATTTCTGTAATGAAATATTCCTCTCACTGATTGCACGATTGTCATTAAGGGTAAAATACTTCAATTGCAAACAATCCTTTTTCCCGTAGAAGTGTCCCCGTCATCCTAAACAGTTCTGCGAGTAATTGTTTCAGTGACAATGTGAAATCATAACAAATCTTACTGCCGCACCGCATTGAGTAAATAACTTGTTCTTTTGAACACTAAAGAGATGAAAAAGGAGAGAAAGAAATCTGCATGAACTATACTGCGATCAGGGTCACAAATTTGGCCAAAAGCCTCGCCACAAAACATCCAATGGTGTCAGGGAGATAAGGGGCTCTCTTTATCTAGAAAGGATAAAAGGTTAAACAGTACTGAAAGAAAACGACAATGCAGTATATAGAACGATCAAAAAGAAAGGATCCTGTTCCGCATCTGATAGAAGGGCGTCATCTCAACTCGGATCAAGAAAACGAAGCAATTCTTGAGTGCGCCTTGCTTAACTAACAAGAAAAATAGACGATTCCATATTTTATGAATAACTTATGCAAAGTTGCATCTCGACAGTATTTATAATGGATGACAACAAGGGAACCTAGATTTCGCCAGTACACAAGACTCCGGGCACAGAAATGCCTCGCCGACGGCATGGGCCTAGCAAGCTCACCCTAAATACCTTGCTAAGAAATGGGAGAACACCCGAGGATTGAGAGAGGAACGGTACATCGTAAGCATAAGAGGTCGGGAAGGATGTTGAGGGGCTTTCTCTGCATTGTATGAAGCAGCTGATGCTGGTTATGGAAGATCTTTGCACTCGGGTTTCATTCTTGATTCAGCAGTCAGGAAATGATCGTAGATGTGACTTTGTTCCCTTTTCTCTGGAGCCAAATTCTATCTGAGGAACTGGCTCTGTTCATACATATTATATATATATATATATATATATATATATATATATATATATATATATATATATATACACACACACACACACACACACACACACACATATATATATATATATATATATATATATATATATATATATATATATTCATTTACATTATCGTCATCTTATCACAGCTAAGATTGCAAAAGAGAAAACCTTGTTTTACCTTTCCTGAATCTTTTCTTGATCATATCTGTCAGATTCTCATTGATGACGTCAATTGCCTCCTTGTTC
This sequence comes from Macrobrachium nipponense, assembly GCF_015104395.2. Lineage (NCBI taxonomy): Eukaryota > Metazoa > Arthropoda > Malacostraca > Decapoda > Palaemonidae > Macrobrachium > Macrobrachium nipponense. The sequence goes on along the minus strand of NC_061090.1, from coordinate 80,595,764 downwards.
CCGGAGAGATAGTTTTGGAACCTGCGGGTCTTCGTCTTGTTCCCGAAGGAGGAGGGCGTCAGCGCGGCGTACAGGGTCGGCAGAAGGACGTGCTGCATCAGGAAGGTCGTCTGCAACAGGGAATTGTTCAGGAGGGGAGACGCTTCGCCAGAGGTGGAAGGCGGTAAGTGGTGAGCTGGAAAGTCCACCAACTGATGCGCCATTGTTTTTGTGTTTTTTCCCTGAGATATCTAGGCGCACTTGTCTGAAAAAGTTTCACTCGCTTTAAGGTTCAAAAGGCCAGGCTTGCTTGCTGGGTGAAAGAACGGGCTTGATTTAGACGCAAAAGACATGGAATTTTTGACTATTCACAACACTTGAGGTCTTCTCGACGGCGCCATAACACAACGGGTCCTGCTTGGCGGTTTTTTCGTTATAGACTATCAGCAGAACATGCAGCCCATTTAATGTCACTCATTTGCCTTTTCTTTCTAGCGTGTTTTGGTGAGCTTTCTTCAAAATAAGGCCCTGAACTACCTCGAAGCAAGTATATTACGATCCAACGACTGAAGCATGAAATCGAAACCACACTTATCAACTGCTATTTCCCATATCGCCCTTTCCTGTGGGAGGGAATGCCGTCAAAAAATGTCAAGCAGCTAGATTAGCCGTGACACTTGACACGCTCAGAGATGTAGTAATGAGCTGCTCTGACAAGCCAAGTGCAACTACACCCGGTCGTCTTCAAGCCAGACACTGTACACTGTGTACAGCTCTGGAAGTTTTGCGTAAAAGCTGTGACGGCATCATGGGGGTTTGGCCGATAATCTGATCACTGAATGATGGACTGCAAGCAGGTCATGAAACTGAGAAACCCAGATGGATATTGTACAGTCCCAGCATCGGCTGATGTGTACTAAGAATACACAAACCCTGATAAAATATTCAGTGTGAGTGCACTAGAACGTTCCGTCCTCTAGTAGTTTTTCTCTCTCTCTTTCTCTCTCTCTCTCTCTCTCTCTCTCTCTCTCTCTCTCCCTCTCTCTCTGTGCGTCTTTTCATTGATTCAACGACGAGTTCATTTCACAGTTGTTACAGGCAAGAGTGAAAGGGAACTATCGTTAGATGTCATTGGCGATATTTTCTGGGGTCAAACCGTGTCTGACTAAATTGAACTAACTCAAGTGGATATTAAGTTTCGTTTGCAGTCATCGAAAGTAAAGAATAGTCTGTTTGTGAGTGAAAAGTGACTAAAGGCCTCTGCCGGGCCACTTCTCTTTTTCTCTGTCCGTGCTGGATCTTTCTCAGTCTAATATCAAAGTCATAAAATGACCCCAGACATTTCAGGAACTACGAATCAAAAATAACAGGCAAAAAATAAGACCAACCTCTGAAACTGGGCCTTTCATTTTCACAAAAACTGAATTTTGTCGGAGGGGGTCAAGAGTTAACTTTCAAGATGCTAGCCGGCCTCCCGGAAGGTGTGTTCCAGAACCATATGGTACACCACCCTCTCCTCCAGTACCAAATGCTTTTCCCGAGCCTCCTGATGTCGATCGCCAAACCGCCGACCGGCGACGATGATAGCATGAAGGACCACGAGGAGAAGGTTAACCCTATGGACCACCTGCGATTCTCTGCTCTTGCCAATCAGCTGGCTATTACTCAGATTAACCAGGTGCTGATGGATCTCGTCAAGGGTAAGGTGATTGCTGAGTTGAGATGTAGTTAATGAGGCAGCTCGTCAACGGTAAGAGGATTGCCGGGTCGATGTTCAAGTATAGATGATCTTGTCAAAGGAAGACGAAAGCTATGTTGATAATTACTTAAACGCACGGCTGTTTAAGAGGCAAAAGTTATTCACCTTCGATGATCAGCCATATATGTCATACCCGACTGGGCAAAAAGTGTAAGAGGGAATAAAATGATCATAAATACCGCACGGTAAAACTAACATGTGAGGCTTTTACTGAAAGTGATACAGCAGCGTTTGAGAAAGTCGCTCTTCGTATGAACGGGAATAAAACATCTTTCACACTACTCAGTGTCGTTCGAGCTTCGGAATTTACCAATTTTATTTGCCGGAAGTGCTTCTCACTACACTCCTTGCCCCTCATCCCTTAAGTTTGTTTTGTTCCTACTTTCTGTGATCCCTGGATGAATAAATGAATAGATCAAATAAATAATCTATACCCGTAAGGAATATAGCTTCAACATTTTTAATTTGTTCCAATTCTGCTGAGAAAGACTATATCAACGGCATTGCGTGCTAGAATAGTTCGGTATTCACGTTACGATGCTAAGAAACGTCTTTCCACAAGTGATTCTGAGATGAAAGGTGACGTTAACGTGTCAAGTGAAATGTCAAGTCTTTCTTTCTTGATGGTGCGAAACCTAAGCAAAATTGGGGGTTTAGAGAAACCTTGGGCGGGGACGAGTCCTAGAGAATTGAATAAAATATATGATTTCTCCTCATGTGTATATATATATATATATATATATATATATATATATATATATTATATATATATATATGCTAGAGAAATGAATAAAATATATGATTTTTTATATATATATCTATATATATATATCATATATAATATATATATATATATATATATATATAAATATATATATATATATATATATATATATATATAAATATATATATATATATATATATATATATATATATATATATATATATATATATATATATAATGTTTTGCAATGCTTGTACATAGGTCTAGACCCATCAGACCAAAGTGTTGATAAATCTGACGAAGCCTTTTCCCCGCAGATACTCCAGGAGACGACCTCAAGAAGCTGAAAGAGAGTCAGGGTGCTTTCATGCAACTGGTCAGAGATGGGTTTGCTCAGATCAGCCAGGAATTGGTCAAGAGCACATCCATATTTGCAAACAACACAAAACTCCTGAGCGGACAAGGTAAGGGACCTTCTTTCCAGGAAGTTTGGGAAACTGACTGAAATTGAGAAACTCTGCTCCGTTCCAGGATTCGAACTCAAATAAAGAGGAGTCACTTGGCAGAGCTCTTCCGACATGCTGTGGCGATGGAACTTATGAAATCTGGTGCTGTAAAATGGAAATCCAATGTGACACTGCAAATACACGCTTCATTATTGAGTCATTAGGACTCCCACTTGGTACAGCTACGCAGAGGGCGAAAATATTTCAAACCTGACACATATCGAGATTGCTTCATACGACTTCGGTCATTAATATTAACAGACATCCGTTTAAGATGAGGGCACGAAGCATGCTAATGAATTTTCGGGCCTAATTCCTCTAAAAAGTTTCCAATAACGGCCAGAGGTCATATTATAAGCATGAACATTTTTGAGAAAATGACGAGAAAGATCCATAAAATCTAAAGTATCTCTGTAAAGCTACTTAATTAATATCTGGAAAGTGAACTTGCTGTGAGCCACTTCCATTTTTATATAGTTTTCTTTTTTAAGTGTTGTCATCAAAAATGTTCAATAAGACTGAAAGGAAATAGTTCATTTGGGTCATTAAATGTTTTAAACCATAGAATAACTATACCCGAGTAACTGTTTAAAGAATTAGTCCTGAAGAAAGAGAAGTGCTATAATTCTCTTACTCAAAACTTCGGAGAGAAATGTGATTCAGTATTTTAAGATCAATTTCCAGAATAATTAATTTTCAATGTTCAGAGCTTTCAGGCGTACTGGGATAGTGTCACGGCTTCGAAGGAAACTATACATTATATATATATATTATATATATATAATATATATATATATATATATATATATATATATTTCTACACATCACCACATATGAACAATTAAGAGATTGGGTGTACATCCTGACCAGTTTCGACTTTATTTCGTGGTCATTAACGAGGGACTGATACATAACAATAGAAATCACAATATACTAAATACAAGGGAGGGCAGTACCTACGGACTAAGATACCAACCGGCTGGGGGAAAAAATCCCTACGTGAAAGGTGTCAAAGGTGGAGGGGCAATACTATGTTTACAAATATGGTAACCCTTTTCCATATATATCAACTACTTTCCTTAAAATTTCAACATTTTACACATTTCTTTATAAATTATCGTAAATGATGTATTTTACACATGCCTTGACTGATATTCATAATATGCCAATATCTTTCTGTCATACAACTATACTGAATGATATTCCTTTCCGGTGCATCATTAGAACAAGCAATCCTTTTTGCCCTTGCCCAGTTGATTGTATGACTGTTCTCGTTGGCACGTGGAAAAATGATACTGTTCACCCATGCATGTCTCGGTTCTTATGCTATTCTAATGTCTTCTTCAGTGTTTTCCCAGTTTGGCCAATATAAAAGTTATCACCAGAGAAACATGGAATTTCATACACATACTTAATACAGTCGGGGACAGTTTTTTATAAGTACATGTTTATTGTTTCATTGTTCTTAAATGAAATATCAACTCTAAGATTCTAAAGAGGATGGGGATATCTTTCATATCATTATTATATAGTAGTACAAGCAGGTGTATTTTTTGCCGCTTCTGGTGCATTGTCTTATACATAGTTAGGATATCCCATACATACATACATATATATACATATATATATATATATATATATATATATATATATATAAAATATATGTTTAAGTCATATCACATTACATTGATTCATATACATACATCGAGCTGCTGCAAATGTCCTTTAATATCTAATTCGCTCTACCTCGGAATTAATATATTTTCATATATGCTTAACTGAAGGGGAATTTTTATTAGATGATAATAGAATTGTTGGCGCCCAGGCGCGAACCCAGGACACCATACAAATCCAGGAACGTCAGTGAAGCTTTTACCCACTCCACAACTGCAAGAGGCTATAAGTTAATGCCGTCTCTCACTCTCAAATACCTTTCGCACTCAGGTATTCGCTGATTTAGAGCCAGCATTAGCCCACCTCGACCTCGGTAGAGTTGTAGTGCTTTTGACAGTACGTAGCCATTAATATAAGTCATATCACGTTACCGTGATTCATATACATACATCGAGCTACAAATGTCCTTTAATATCTAATTCGCTCTACCTCGGAATTAATATATTTTCATATTTGCTTAACTGAAGGGGAATTTTTATTAGGCTGTCTTAAGCACTACAACACTACCGAGGTCAAGGTGGGTTAATGCTGCTCCAAATCAGCGAATACCTGAGCACGAAAGGTATTTGAGGGTGAGAGACGGCATTAACTTATAGCCTCTTGCAGTGGTGGAGCGGGTAAAAGCTTCACTGACGTGCCTGGATTTGTATGGTGTCCTGGGTTCGCGCCTGGGCGCTGACAATTCTATTATCGCCTAATAAAAATTCCCCTTCGGTTAAGCATATATGAAAATATATTAATTCCGAAGTCGAATGAATTAGATATTAATATTAAAGGACATTTGTAGATATATATATATATATATATATATATATATATATATATATATATATATAGTATATGTGTCACCGTGAAGGTGGACCATTGGAAAAGTTGTAATTCATTACAATTCTTTATTTCCTACGTTTCATAATAACTTTATTATATCCTCAGAGAATCTTATGCAAAGAAGGCAGAAGATTCCCTGAGGATGTAATAAAGTTATTACGAAACGTAGGAAATAAAGAATTATAATGAATTACAACGTTTCCAATGGTCCACCTTCATGTTGATATACATGTACATACATACATACATACACACACACACATATATATATATATATATATTATATGTATGTATGTATGTATATATATATATATATATATATTATATATATATATATATATATATATATATATAGTGTTTCTCAATAAAATCTTACGAGGAGTCTTTCCCTACAGAGAAAAAGCTCGTGACACTGCATGAGGTAGCAGACAAAGGGTTCATTGAAACCCTGTCAATGACTGTCGACCTGCAAAATTTCGTCAAGGAACTCTCTAACGCCACGACTTCAGATGCTAAAGGCAAGTGTCTAGTATACATAAGGGAAAGCCATCTGCTACTAATAAAGAATTTATTCCAAAAGCATTTCACAAATCTGTTTAATTCATCAAATGCCGGATGCTGATTGGAGATGGTCCCAAAGATGGGCAATGCGAGAGTAACTGTCTCAGTCACCCTTCATATCCCTAAATGGGGGATCATCTACAGCGTATCAATACCGGTCCCTCATCCACCCGAGTCAAAGTAATAGGGTCTGCTCAACTCGGCGGGGGGGGGGGGGGAGGGCGGAGCTAATACTGTGACGTCACGTGCTCCTCCATTGAATTACTTAAAGAACCTTTAGTTTTTACACATTTAATCCATATCGCAAGGTTTTTTTTTTTAATCTTAATAAAATCTGTAAAGAGGTCACATGCTTGATGTTTTTTAATACCCATTCAAAGTATATAGGGTCTGCTCAATTCGGCAGTGGGGGCGGAGCTAATACTGTGACGTCACAAGAGTAATTTCTGCTTCTCCACTGAATTACTTAAAGAACCATTAGTTATTACACATTTGATCCATATCACATGGGGTTTTTCATAAGATCTTGATAAAATGTGTAAAGAGGTCACATGTTTGCTGTTTTTTAATACCCATTCTTTCATTTAGTCACCAAGCCTTGTTTTATTTCACATAAAATTTACCAGTTTCAACACACATTGCTACTTCAGCTTTCTTTGTATGTTTACTCTTTACTTATTTATTTACTTTCCTATGTACTGGTTTACTGTATTCTCTTCAAGTCCATTTTTTATAACATGACAACTCTCTCTCTCTCTCTCTCTCTCTCTCTCTCTCTCTCTCTCTTTCATGTATATTATCAAGATTATAAATAATTCTTAAGAAATGTATTTAGTTCTGTCTCTCTTTCATGTAGTAATATTATCAAGATTATAAAGAATTCTTAAGAAATGTATTTAGTTCTTTCACTGTGTTCATACCTCACTTTGAAAAGCAACTTTTTTTTTATTTATGCTAAAAGTTAGAATGATAGATTAATTATATTTTCCAAGTCTTATTATGAATACTAATTATCATGCAATAAATACAAAGAAAATGTGGATACAGGCAATGTAAAAAAATGGCAGTTGCATTTGCACGACTTGACCACAAAAAAGAAAAAAAAGAAAAAGCATAAGAATTACATCATATACGATATAAGGTATCAAAGGAATAAATGATGAAGACAGTGATACAGGAAACACATTTCCAGCAAATTTCTCATTAGCACTTCATATCACAAATATGTATACTTCCGAACACATAAGTTTACATATAACACAAACTGTATGCATAAAGGTATTAATTATGCATGGCTCAAACGATTATAATACTTTCGGAAAAAAGTACAAAAAGGTATTCTCCAGTCTGGCTGGATGTAACTGATGACGTTACACAAGGGACGGGACTAGATTTCAGATCTCCCATGAACGCATAATTTTTTATAATTTTTGCGTGCGTAGATATTTTTTTCTGTGCGCGATTATGGGTTTGAAAGTAATTGTGATTGTAATGTGTCATATACCAATTAAAGGGCATTCTTTGTACTTTTACATAGTATATGGCAAAATGTAAAAAGATGAATAATTATTTAAGAAAAATGTGGTAAATATTTACATAAAATTAAAAAATTTTGGTCCGTCTTTGACCTAGAATTCCTCGAAAATTTCTGAGAACACCTGTCAATTTTATTTATGCATTATATTGTAAATTTTATCAGCTTTCTAATCCATTTTTCAGTTTCTTTCTATCATCATTCCTTAGTCAGATACGCTACGAAACGTAAATGTATGTAGGTTGACGGATGAAGTAATTGCACATTTTTGTGTGCGTAGATAATTTTTTGTGCGCCCTTGTGGGTTTGAAAGTAATTATAATTGTAATGTGCCATATATCATTTGAAAGAGCATTCTTTGTACTTTAACGTAGTATACGGCAACATGTAATAAAAGGAAAATCTATATAAAAAACGCCATCGCAAAAATAGTTATATAAAAATGTTACCGTAAATATAGTTTCATAAAGATATGGTCCTTTTGTAACCAATGACGTTTCACAAGGGGCGGGGATAGGTTTTAGTACCGCCTCGTGAGCAGACCCTGTATACTTTGACTCTGATTCAACCTACCGCATCCCACCCACCAACCCATCCACTCTCTCTCTCTCTCTCTCTCTCTCTCTCTCTCTCTCTCTCTCTTTACAATCACATTAATCTTACCTACAATCTCGAGCTGCCTGAGTATTAGAGTAGTATGAATGGCTGATATAAATGTGCAAAAATCAAAAGCAGCGAGGACTTTTGAAGAACCAATCGATGAACATCTAACTGTCGCGGATCATAATATTAAACGTATTCCCTATCACTTAGAAAATGTTGCCTCTCTATAATTTAAACCTTGAAACCGAATACGTCGGAAATACTTGTATAGATCTGCGTAACCACGGCGTCAGAAACGTTTGCCTCAATAATTGTTTAAGAATTGATTTGCTGAAGCAATGACAGGGTTTCCTTAGTTAGTAAGACAACCAAATTATAAAAAAAAAAATCCGAACGACAGGGTCATACCCATCATATATGCGTGCCCTTGCCTATTGTCCAAAGCGAGAACTGACTATAGGAATAAAATCCAAAATATGAGAAAACATTGTTGTAAAAACAGACCATCAAGAAGCAGCCTAGATGCAGCGGCAACATACAACAACTTGCAACATACAACAACTTACATGGTAGTCAACAGATTTCTTAATACATAGTAACAGGACTATTTGAATGCAAATGAGAAAGGGAGGATAGATCAAAAGAGGGCTGATGACAGGGCTGCAAAAATCAACAAGGATTTTGACGAAATTCAGTGTCAACGTTTTCTCCAACAGAAACTTTCATAGTGTTGCATCTGACTCTGCAGCTTCCAGCCTCAATTTCTTGTCTAATTACATAGCTTTGTAACTGCACCTGTCTTTTTTCTGACTTCTTGCATCGCACCAACCCTGAAGGTATTGATGAACCATGGAGACTTATTCTAAAACACGCTTCACTTTCATCATAAAAGCTTTCAAATGATATTTTTCGGTGTATTATTTTGTTTTCTTTCGGTTCCATCATCGACTTTCTCTATGTGCACACGCAACATTTTCCTTTGCTCCACTTTTCACACTATTGTTTCTTAAAAAACAATTGAATCACACGCTCTCCACTTCGTCGACTCACGTAGCTACTGCACATACCCTGCCACCTTTCCGTACCGTCCATACTCCTCAGTCAAATCGTACCACACACACACACACACACACACACACATATATATATATATATATACACACACTATATACACACACACACACACACACATATATATATATATATATATATATATATATATATATATATATACACACACACACACACATATATATATATATATATATATATATATATATATATATATATCTATATATATATATATATATTCCCCTTCCTCCCATGAGGAAATTGATCCATAGGTGTTATCCTTCAAAGTCTTAGCTTAGGATAACGATGTTATCTACTGCCCAGGATGATTAAAGGGATCATGTGCCTATATCTTCCGGTATACTCTGTTGAACACCTCCTATCAAGCACTATTCAGACCAAATGTTGCTTAACTCTCGGATTTTGAGACCATAGTATCGCAAGCACCATAAAAAAATGATTTATTGTCTCATGATGTCAGTTCTAGTCTAATATCATTTTAGTAAACACCATTTCAAAGACATGACCAATGATCCTGTGGCAGGGGCATAAGAATCCTACCTTCGTAGGTCCTGCGTGTCGTAAAAGGCGACTAAAAGGACAACTGCTGCCGAGCAGTATTACTTTTTAGTAAAAAGTCAGGCCAACCGCCAATAACCGTTAAAACAGCTGACTTGCAGCCATATTTTTCAGTAAAAGGCTAGGCCCACCGCCAGTAACTGTGGTTGATGACAGCAAAGGCATGCGGTCGTAAAAACTCCTTTTTGCCAAACAATAAACCGTGCCTGATGATGCCTTTGATAGAAGGCCGTGGAGAAGGCGCATCAGGCAACCGACCGCTTAATATCGGTGGGAAAGAAGAAGAAGAATTCAAAGACATGACTAATGATATCATTCTTATTTTGAGTATTCAAAAAGGCTCAGTACAGTTTTCACTTCTAATAGTTTTATGCACGAGCTATGTCATGCATTACCATGCACGACAGGGCATTTTATTCCTAATGTGCAACCAAAGGATCAATCACAAAGCTAAAAGGTATCCTGATTTTATATCAATAAAAGATCATTCATCTTTCGTACTAGATGTTTGGAAAAATAATTTTCCAGCTATTTTCCATTAGAAATAATCTCAGCCACTCTGCTGAACTTTCGTCTTTTTCAAGTACCTTATGAATGGTTTTCTATCTTCATTCCTGCGTACTACTGGGCTTCCGCCATGGGGTAGATCTGCGAATATAGAATTCTAGTGTCTGCTTCAAGTTCACATATATGTATGCACAATTACTAGAATTTATTTTTCAGTGTTGTTAAATGAGATTATCAACCGGTCCATTCTGTTCTGATAAACCTTTCTGTTGTGTTTTGAATTGCAGAACTTCACGGGATGTTGGCATCGATCGGAGACACCCTCGCAAAGGTCCACTACGTCGTAGGCAACATAACAAATGATTCGTTGTGTTGTTCTAAAAGTGATACACCACTAGTCTTAGAAAACGGAGTCTTCCCACCGACAGAAGCTCCCCCATTCACGCAGGACATTCTCACCGATATTCAGGGAGAGCTGCGGAACTTGTCAAAGGTTCTGACCGAGTTCATTGGCGTCACTAAAAGCAGAGAGGTGGACAGAGACATGGTGAAGGTCCTCATTGAAAAATGCTCTAACGCTTCCATCGGGGAAACAGAGGTCGATCTCAGCAGCGTCACCAAGGCCATTGAGGAAGCATTTGCCAGAAATACTGGGCTGATTCAGCCGCAAGTGAAAAACATCAGTGAAGACCTTGCACAGGCTAATTTCGGTCTGGTAAAGACACAAACAGACCTGAAAGAGATTCGAGACCTTCTGACGACTGACTACGGTAAAAATGATGTTGGTCTCCAGAATCTGACAACACTGACATTGTTGCATTTTGCTGATCTCGCTGCTAAGATTGATAGCCTGTATAACGTCTCGATTCCTACGGGAAGGTCCAAAGGTAAGAGTAACACGAAAGAAATTTTATGAGGTGTATTCTTCAAAATACAGACTTGATGTTTTAGGTGTGTCATGAAGCAAATTCCTACATACCACATTTTCCCTATAATTATTTACTTGTCACTCAAAAATTATTAAAATATACTCATTCATTTTCTAATCCCTACTCAAGTAACTCGTTTCGTAATAAAAAAAACTTAATAAATATGCCTCATGAATATATTTTAATCCTGTTAATTCCGACGATTACAGTATTTGACTTGTATTGTTCTAATGTAAGTAAATAAGCACACATGTGAGTGCGTGTGAATGTGTTTTGGTGCATGTACGTATATTCACGCAACCCTTATGGCGTATGGTTTCTGAAGACATGCCCACCAACTTGATGCACGTTTTCCAGATGCAACCAATTGCCCTGACCAATACTTCGCCGTGGATGAGGAATGCTTCCATGTTGCAACAACTCAGCAAGTCACCTTCGAAACAGCTCAAGCGACTTGTGATCGCTACAACAGTTACCTTGCCGAGCCAAAGTCATTGCTGACATTTCTCTCAGTCATGGAAACACTTCAATGTAAGTACTAAATCAGAGCCTGCAGCTATAAAGCTTTTCTTGATATAGAATATAGAATTTCGGCCCAGGGCCAAGCCTCCACCTCCTTCCACCTGTTTATGTGTAGTGAGAATTTCTTGATTTGAGAACTGACAATGACAGAGATATTGGTGTCTGAAGAAGTTTGTCATCAGCTTGCTTTTGGTCGTGTAAAATTGGTCGTGTAAAATTGGTCGTGTAAAATTGGTCGTGTAAAATTGCCGGGGACAAAACGAATAAGTTTTGTCCAAGAAGCTTCTATTTAGTTGTAATATAAGTACATGAATATTTTTTAGTCTATTCACTATAGATTATGAGAGATAATCTATATGAGATATAAGTCAGGTAGAGATATTTCGTCGGAGTTAAAGTCAACACATCAAGAATAAATCTTTGATATCCATATTGCTATTCAAAATGCCGAATGAAGCAACAAGCTCATCCACTTCAGTGGCAGCAGAAATCAGAGTTTGTCTGAATTCGTTTGAGTACATTTTATGAAGCAATTTTTGTTGATCATTTCATCCCAATGGTTCAACATCTTGTTAAACAGCCACGATCCAAGACGTGTCTCCCTCCCTCGTCAGATTTTCTGGCGCCTTCCTTCAGGAGGTCACTTGGCTATTCTCTTCTGTAAAGAAACGCCATTCACTTCCACTGAGACAGTATTGCACGCTGACTGGTTTCCAATCCAGTTGCTTTAATCTTCCTCTCATTGGTTACTCTATCCTGCCACTTCAGTTTTAGTATCCTCTTCAAAATTAATGATGCAGCAAATGTGACCAGTGCCCTATCTACCAAGACTGAGCTTCTACTTCATGTTGTATCCTTACATCAATATTTGCCCAACCATATCAACTCCTATTTTACTGTGTACCACCAGTATAGAATAATGAATCATTGGTTGAACAGTCAAAATGCAGACAATGCTTTTCTTATCATATCGTCAATCACACAGAATAATGAAAGATCTCAAGTCACTTCATCAGTCCATTTCCAGCGATGCAGTCCCACGCAAATGATTTCAGGTTTTGACCAGGTGACAGCAAGCCACGGCTCTCCTTCATCGCTGACCAAACATATCTTACTACACTTGGATTTCCTCTGAACTTAGCATATCAGTACTACAATAAAGCCAGCATAGTCAAAGTCCAATAGACTTCTGGAACATTTCTTTGATCAGATACACATATTTTTTAAGAACAACTCCATGCAACGAAATTTGCAACTAAAATAAATAAATAAAAAATAGATAACATCTCCCATTGCATCACTCCAGCTCCAATTTCAAACGCATCACTCAGTCTTCAATCAACCATAGCTTTACAAAGTTTGCCTTTATGAAAATGAGGAAATATTTACAAACTCCGAAGGAATCCTATTAGATCTCACGATCTTGATATTACTTGTCAATTGTGCCCTCGAAAATTAAACGCGAGTAGTTAAATTCAGTGTTCCTCAAACTTGAAGAACTCTAGTTCGAGACTGTAGCAGGTCATAATCTATAAAGTTAACCATGTCAATGCGATAACTTTTTCACGCCAATTCTCGTCTGTCACGATAATCTGATCTGTTTACAAATGTGCAGCATTAAAAGAGTGGAAGCAGGTGCTTTAAACAACTACCATGAGTCCATGACATGCCACGGTTTCTCAGGAACATTCATCATTTCGCCTATCTTCCGTATTGATATTAACAGATGTTTTGCAAGACGAACGAACGGAAAATAAAGAAATGCATAGCCGAGTGAATTTCGGAGGATGAGAGACTAAGAAGGCAGTAAAATCATCATTCCAATCCTTACGAAGAGCAACATAACTAAAGCATAATTAAATATGCAAGACGAAAACAACAAGAACAACAGATAAACTATCTAAAACGAGAGATGGCTTCTTTTAGGGACCTGGGTGTTACATTTAGAAGTGGGTCATTGCTATTCTGAATTCATTTTAAAGCTTAGAATTGTTCGTATTATTTTTTTTAAATAAAACATGACTGTTGAACATTTCCTTTCCTTCCAGATAACAAGTCGGTGGATTTGTGGATGGGCGGAAAGGAATCGCGTAAAGAATTTTCCGTTGGCCACGAGGCTTCTATTATCAAGGTCGTTTGGGAATGGATCCGCAAAGGAGATGAGATAGATCACGGCTGGAATTACCAGAGCCCCATAGAAAATGGCAAATGCCTCATGCTCAAGGAGAACGGCTTACAGGATGGCGACTGTGAGGACCTCAAAGGTTTTGTGTGTCAGTCCTCACCACTGACTTAAGTCTCCTCAAGACAAAGGGCAAGGCAGCAGCAGCAGCAGCAGCAGCAGCAGCAGCAGCAGCAGCAGCAGCAGCAGCAGCAGCAGCAGCAGCCTCATTATCCAAGTAAATCAGGTTATTCTGGAAGTTTAACTAGAGTTTGTACCTCTCTTTATTGCACATGGAAAAAAGGAAAGTTTTGGAACCATCCATTGATGAATAAATTAATTTTCAACAATGTGAAGACGATATAAGAATTTGATTTTCCTGCTTAGCTGGACACATTCGTCTCCACAATGAAAATGGCCATGACCATGGTCAAGAAGTGCTGCTTCAATTTTATCTGCTCATAGTACAGATGTAGAACACATATGCTATTTTCATTTAAAGAACAGATGCTGTAGAAGCAGGATTCTTAAAAGGTACTTCGGTCACAGCCCCATCGCTCTCTCTCTTTCTCTCTGTATCGACCAGTCAGTAACTAATTATCTTTTGAATCATCAATACGAAGCGCTTCCATCGTCCCTGCAAGACTTCGAAGATTCATGCAACGTCGCTCTTGATATCTCTAAGGGCATTTCAGATCTGTTATTAAAAGGTTCTGCTAGCGGACCTTCCTGCATAAGGCTTCAGGCCTTCCATGTGTGACCTGACTTCCAAAGTTTTATTATACAATTACTTAATCTGCTCTCTTCTTTATTTGCAATGGTGGCCTTCAGGGCCATCTTCCTTCACTCACTCTGTTCCTGCAATAAAAACCTTACTTGTCCAGTTTGCCGTTTTGCTCATTTACACCTAAACTACTGCCAAGCTCACAGGGCGAATTTCTCTTCCTCACAAGTAGCCCTGTAACGCCTGTCAAGCCACATTTTCCCACATCAAATCTGCTGAAATCAGTAATCCACTTAGGCTCACATAATTTCTTTCCTTCTGGTGCAAAAGCTTTGGGAGGTTCTCCCTGCTTCTGATTTTCCTAACTTACACTCTTCCTTACTTAAAAACAGGCAGTTCTGTTGCTTGCCTCGTGGTTAAACTCGTGTTTCTTGCCAGAACAATGACCTTCTCTCTCTCTCTCTCTCTCTCTCTCTCTCTCTCTCTCTCTCTCTCTCTCTCGCTCTCTCTTCTCTCTCTCTCTCTCTTCAATATCTATATATATATATATATATATATATTATATATATATGTATATAGACACAATCAATATATATATATATATTATATATATATATATATATATATATATATATACACTAACTATCACCTTGCTACTTACCATTCCACTCACTTGTAATTTATATATATATATATATATATATTATATATATATATATATACTACTATATATATATATATAATATATATATATATATATATATATATTTGTAGTTTACCTTTCAAAATTCATCTCGTCCCAGCCTGCTACAGTTACTCCTATCACGGTGCCATTTGCTGATGTTGCTAAGCCTCTAAAAATTATATCTGGCTTAATGAACCATAAATAATCGCTGAACCACTGTAGTGCGAGATTAGAGTCATAAACCAGCTATGAAAACCTAGAAACGAAAAGAAAATCTATAGTGTTTCACATCTGTTTAAGTATCGATAAGTTTTTAGCGAATTTGTTTTAGACCAGCACTCAAATTCCCTCACGCTTGTAAAAAGGGTTTACTTTCATTTTTGTACATTAGTTTCCTTCTATAAAAAGGTCAAATCTAGATACATTCTTCAATCACTGCACAACCTATTCACAATATTGTAAATATGAATCATTTTTATTCTAACGCTTTCTGAGACTTCTTCCGTTCCTCTCATTAGTTATAAATATCAAAATATAACCATTGCAGATTTAACAGAATGAAATCATCTCCAAAATCCAGAGAAACGCGCGTCTCGTTTTATTAACTATTACGTCTTAGAATCTTAGGCCATAGATTCCTTGGGCATGTTCTTATCACGGGAAATGGACCCCGTTGTGATCACAGCAATCTCTTTATTAATCCCGCCCCCACTCTCTCTCTCTCTCTCTCTCTCTCTCTCTCTCTCTCTTTATGTGCATCTCACATCGATGTATCGCATATCTTTTAAATATGGTACGTTACCACAGCTAAGACAGAGTGTCTTTTGAACTGCAATGATATGGGTAATATCTCCGTTTCTGTCTTCAAGATATTTCAGACAACACCATAGTCATGACGTCACAAAGTTATGACAGATTCTACAGTTCTGCCTCAACTCAGTTATTGTACATTTTATATATTCTTTTTTTCTCATTAACGCATTCTTTCCGCAGTCTCCCTGACGTCATTCCAGCCACTCATAACAATCGAGGGAATGCTGCCATTCAAGCTTCATGCAGCATTTCAACTCCCAGATGGGAAAAGAGAAAAAGCAGAGAAAATGGTAGAAAATAATTAGGCATCCGACCCAGCTGCTCCATTCTCTTTAGGCTCGTACCCTTGCATCCAAATCATTGGCCTGCCAGGGCCACGCTTCTCAAATGAACAAAATAGCCCTGGGCTTCTCTGGCTTCGGAGTCATCACTAAGTGGACAATTTGCTGCTAAAGGTGTGTTCACATTTCTGTTCTGGAGGCTGATTTTTGTTGCTGGAAGCTAAACACAAATATAAAAGCAATGACATAGTATTCACAGTGCATATTCATTTTTATTATATAAATATTTAAATATATATATATATATATATATATATATATATAATATATATATACATATATATATTATATCATATATATCTATATATATATATATATATACATACCTATATACTATATATATATATATATATATATATATCTATATATCTGTGTGTGTATGTACGTGTGTGAATTTTTGTCAGTTATACACGCGTGACTTCTTAATATTCTATAACATTAAGGCAAAATTCTCGTTTAATATCCCATTCTCTTTACCTCGGGAATAATTTACATCAAAGAGAATAAGTTGCTTCCGGAGGATTCAAAATTAGCTATGAAACGATATTTGAGGCTTGTTTATTGTGATATATAATATATATAAATATATATATATATATATATATATATATATATATATATATACATACATACCAGCACAAGCATACGATTCGGAAGAGGAAATGTGACTTGGAAAGTCCAAATTGGAATGGCTGAATAGGCTGTTGAACGAACTTCCTTTCGTAGAAGCGAAGTGTAGAAGTTACAGGCATAACGAAGGTAAAATGTTGAAGTTGCTGAGACGATGCATCTGTTTAGGTTATGTTGAACAGAAACGGCTAATAAATGTGAAAAAAAAAAGAATAAAAAAAGAACGTTTGCGCGAATGGAGGAGACAGGTTGGAGAATAATTACAATTCCGCGGAAGCACGAATCAATTAACGCTGTGGAAGTTTTCCGCTCGCAGGCTACGTCCCTGTTTCAGCAATTCAAGAATTTGTCTTATGTGGCAGTAGGTACTGTCTGGTGGATTTTCTATGCACCCACTCGCCATCAGTGAAGAACCTGACTGTAATTTCATTTAAATAAATTACGTAAATACAAACATACATATAAAATATACATATATATATATATATATATATGGATGTATTCTTATAAAATGCGTATGTGCTCGTGTACGCTTAGTGTACGAATAAGCAGTACATAGTAAGTAGAATGAGAGTGTATTTTGACTGAAATTCATGAATTATGGCCCGAGCCAACGCAGACATAAAAGTACTGTGCAAATGCTGTGCCGTCCTCTTCACTCTAGCTTTGCGCTTTACTCGTTTCAGTGCTCATTTTCCTTTATTTCACATTATTTTTTTTGGCCATTTACTTTTATCGGTCTCCACTCCGCAACCTTTCCCCCCGCCCTCTCTCTCTCTCTCTCTCCGATCCAGACATCCTTTGAGCTTTCGCTCGCAACGTGGACTGCATTACTCGGCCGACAGTCTGATTGCATCTTTTATGAAAACAGCCCACAACGAGGTCCTTTCTAATTCCAATAAAAGCACAGAAACACGAGGAGGAACAGGAGGAGGAGGAGGAGGAAGAGGTGTTTCCATACAAGAGGTATGTATGTATAGTTCAATGAAGCCTGGAGAATATGCCTTCCTTCCAATCACCCATTATTCCTCTTAGATATTAGATTTCTTTTCAGTATGAAGCTAGAGGCTATTTTCTCCTCAGTCGATTAAATGTTTCTGCAAATGAACGATGCGTTATGGAATGTTATTCGGCTTCTGTACACGAAAGCCTTGCCGTGACCTACAGAGAGAGAGGAGAGATGATGGAGAGAGAGAGAGAGAGAGAGAGAGAGGAGAGAGCTACGGGCTGGCTGCGATCAATACAGCGTCTGTTTGTCTGTCTTTTTCTCTTTCCCGTCTTTGTTGCTTCAGGCTCTGTCACCTTTCTTTTTCTCTCTCTTTCTTTTTACAATGCTCTGTCTTTTTGTCAATATATATATTTTTTGCTATACACACACATATATACAATATATATATATATTATATTATATATATATATAAATATATATATATATATATGTATATTTAATATATACTATTAATGTATATTTATATATATATAATTATGTATATATATATATATATATGTATATTTTAAATATATATATATATATATATATAGTATATATATATATATATAGAGAGAGAGAGAGAGAGAGAGAGAGAGAGAGAGAGAGAGAGAGAGTGTGTGTCTGTGTGTGCGTGTCATGTCCGTTTGTGTATGTTCAACGAACTGTTTCTTCTTCAAGAAGAAACTGCCATATGTACCTCTTTATACACCGGAGCAGAAGGCTCATCAGCATCACTTCGACTCACTTTAGACACATAGCGTCATCCACTTCCAGCTCGACCTCCTCCTTCCTGCCTCTCAAAGCTTCTGAATTATTCTCTGTTCCCACCAATCTTTCATAGCCCATTTTCTCCTCGGGTGCAAACCACCTCAAATCAACGACCCATCTTTTTCATGACGTTATGATAATAACCCTTCCTCCTATTCTCATTCCGCATCCTCTGCAAAACCAATCCCACCTTCGTACTTTTATTCGTGTTCGACATCCACACTATACTTCTATCATGGAGAATTGGCTCAAAAATCTAGGAGATGTTTCAGTAAACGTTTTCCCTCGCTCCCATATCCTTCTCGCTCCCATATCCTTCTAGCTCCCATATCCTTCTCGCTCCCATATCCTTCTAGCTCCCATATCCTTCTCGCTCCCATATCCTTCTCGCTTCCCATATCCTTCTCAAAAACCGAGGCAGCCTCATTGCTCCACAAAATCTGAGTCTTATCCCCTCCCCCTCAGCCCCGTCCCCTCCTGGATACTTGGACTCCTAAATACCTACACAAATCAGCCATTCCTTTTGTTCCACCATTCATATATCAGTGTACTATTTTCCTGGATCCATTTTATTCTCAGTCTTGATAACCCTCATTTTTAACTTCCTTCGTATAATCTACTTTTTATCAAATGAAAATCAGTCAATGGCCAATTCAAAACTTTCCCTCCCCGAAGGGAAATGGACTCAGCATGCCAACACTTCGAATGACCCTCCATTTATCTTGCATTGATGAATAAGACACTAAAAAAGCAAGACGAAGAACAAGAAGAGGACGAAGAAGGTATCGACAAACTGACAGCAAATCGTTAGTATCGGGAACGAAGCTCGTTCCGTCTGTAAACGCCGCGGACAGAAAATCAAAGAAGGAGAAAATGACACGCAAACCCTCGGAACTTGGTCTGTCCATTGGCTTCAGGGGAAGGAAAAGACACATTTTCAGTTTTGTACTCATGATGCTCATAAATTCAACATTTTCATTGATTATCAAATCTTAATTTACTCTTATATTTATTCTCCTATTTGAAGTACGTGATTGCTTTTCATAGTCTGATACAATCGTCATGAATATTGAAGAACAATGACAATAACTAGGCTGGTGCCGGTTTTTATAGTACTGGGAATTCTTCAAGTACCATATTTATATAAATATTCTCCCGAGATCAGTCAAATTATGTTTTCGTCAAAAAAATAAATCAAGGTTTTTATATAAATGTATATATATACATACATACACACACACACACACACACACACACACATATATATATATATATAATATGTGTGTGTGTGTTCTTATAAACATCATGATTTCACCTTTTCGTGATTTAATTAAAATCAAACACACACACACACACACACACACACATATATATATATATATATATATATATATATATATATATATATATATATTATTATTTATTTATATACATACACATACTGTATATATGCATACATATATATAAATATATATATATATATATATATATATATATATATATATATATATATATATATATAAAGTTTGAAAACACTGGAACCCGTGACGTATATTATGCAGATGTTCCACAGGGAGAAACAGAGACAGAATTTATATAAGTCTAATATTCTTCAAGAGAACTGGTCCACAGACGTAGAAGTCTACGACATATATGCTATGCCGACAGAAGAGGCAGAAAAAATATTCGCACCAGATAAGAGGAAAAAAGCGGACCAGTAAACTCATTAACGTCTGAGGTCAGTGCTCCATTTATAAAACCGTTTTTCTACCCTCTTCAAAATGTTCACGTTTTATAAAGCTTTTACATCCTTTGGCTGATATTCATACTCTCACATAAGCGCTTCTGGCTATAAAACTATACTTGAAAAATACCTACCTTTTTTAGCCTTAGTTGTTACTAGTATCAACGGGAATTGCAGTGTCCTCCAGAGCTTGTCTTATATATATTATATATATATATATATATATAGTATATATATATATCTATATATATATATATATATGTATATATATATATATATATATATATATATATATTCTTATATACGTGTATGTATGTATGCTTTTTATATCTTTCTATTCCCTTTTCGAATGTTTTTTCAGATTAACCAATAAAAAGTTGAAATTACATGGGATTTGAGATGCCCACCCTGCAACAGTACCGGGATATTCCTTGCATGGCTGGGCTTAAACGCTTCATTAACTCAAAAGTTCTTCAGGAGATGGGATGTCAAATACAAGTCATTACTGGTTTTATTCTCCCTATTTTTATCATTTTTTTATGACATTGTTTTTCATTTGCATTATTTTTTTCTATTTTTATCATTATTATTATTCAGTTGTAAAAATATGATATAGCCTAACACATCATTACTTGATAGTTTCTGCATTCAATCACTTTACTTTGTAAATTCAATACAAGATAAAACCAGTAATCTCATAATTGTTAGCGTTTGTAGATGAATAACAACAACAACAATAACAATTCCATCAATTCCAAAGATATTTCCAATCGCCTTCAGAGACGGGAGGCTGAAGCTTTACAAACATCCCCCGAATAATCTGTAACCCCAGTGCAACGCTGCTCAATGTACAGCACATCACAGCCCACACGCCCCGAGTCGCAAGCGAGCGAGCAGCCTGAGCCAGACACAGGAGTCGCCAACAAAGGCCGACTTGCTCGAAGCATTCGGGAGCCGTGCGCACAAGGGGGTTGGGGGGACGCCTCCCTGGTCACTCGCATCAGTTGTGCGCTGGTGCTCGAATAGTGAGTGCGTTCGTCGCCTTGGTGCTCGGCGCGTTCACATGGAGTGGCATCGCAGTACGTGTGTGACTTTGATAGCCGAGTATGAGAAGCGTCCTGTTCTGTGGGATCCCGAACACGGATCCTATTTCAACAAGACGAAGAAACTGGAGCAGTGGGAGGAAGTGGCTCAGGTCATAGGATGCACCGTGGAGGAGGTCAAGAGGAAGATGGACAGTCTGCTCGGCAGCTTCAGAAGGGAGCGGGCGAAGGCAAACAGGCACAAAGGAAGCGACAAAGGCACGTTCAGTCTTCTCTGCTAACTGACAGACGAAGGGTTGATGTTTCTTGATGTATGTATTTTGAAGAAACGACTTGGCATAAGAAAAATTCATTAACTGACGTATATATAGTATATAGTATATATATATATATATATATATATATATATATATATTATATATATATATATATATATATAATAATTATATATATATATATATATATATCATATATATATTATATATATCTAAATATATATATATATATATATATATAATATTATATATATATATTTATATATAATTATATATGGATGGATCTGAAGATAAATAAAAAAAAAAGACAAGGCCTATTGCCACATTTATGTTTTGACATGCTAATCAAGAGTGAACCTTATTGTAGAAATCTTCCACATCTGTCGTGTGCACCTGCAAAGAAGGTTCATCAGCAGTACATCCATCCCCACAACAAACAATGCGGCATTCAACTCTATTCAATTCTATATATATAAATATATATATATATATATATATATATATATATATATATATATATATATATCTCACAGATCACCACTGATGAAAAAATAGGAGCTCAGGTATAGGTCATTACCGAGATTGACTTTATTTCTAGGCCATTAACGTTAATGGCTTAAAAGTAAAGTCGAAATTGGTCAGGACCTTCACTGGTCGCCCATTTTGTCAAGAAGAGACTGGGTGGAAGTCCTGGCCTATATTGACTTTATTTCTAAGCCATTAATGTTAATGGCTATGAGGCAAAGTCGAAACCGGTCAGGACCTACACACAGTTTCTTATTTTCTTAACTGTGGTAGTGTATTATAAACAAATTACGTGTTAATGTGCTTCATATACATACATACATACATACATACACACACACACACACACACACATATATATATATATATATATATATATATATATATATATATATATATATATATATATGAAGACTGTAAAGCCAATATAAGTGTGGGACCTTTGTGTGACAGTGAAGGCAGGCAACTAAAGCAATGTTTACAGTTTGCCTTCTTGATGAGGAATAGAATCCAGAGGAATGAATTAGAAAAACGTGGTAGAGACAGTAAGAACTGCTATGGCATACTATTACTAAATCCACCTGAAATTGATATGGGAAAAGCAGTGAGGGTTTTAGAGGTACGACGTGTGGACCAACTTTATCCCTTGGAATAATTGTGTGGGTTTCTTAATATGATGCAAAAATACACTGTACATGGGGTTAAAGATAACCTATGATAGATACTTTGAAATGCAATTTGGAAGATGTTAAGAATTCATTGTAAAGAAAGTATTTATTAAGAACAATTATATGAAGTTTCTAATGCCCACTATGAAGCCTGCTTTAAAAAAATGTACACAGGAGAGTGACTAGTTTGGTGTAAATTGGGTCTCCCGCAATAATGGGTTACATGTTCACGGATGGAGTGATAAGAAAAGTAAGGGAAAGGACTATGGGATATGCAATGCAAAGTTGTGGGACTGGAGTATGAGATTAAATAAAGAAAAGTAGGAAGGCAGACCTATACTAATGATTTGAAAGGGAAAAAGAAGGAATTAAAAGATAAATATGAGATAGGATTGTTGCGTCAACACCTGTTGGTAGAAGTGACCACCTCTTCAAGTAGTTGGATACTTCTCTTTAAAAATTCAAATTCAATGCATGATCAGAGATCAAACTTATCACAGAACTGGTACAGTGGCAAAATTTCATGAATAAGTAATCAGGCGAATGATTGGTGTGATGTAAAAATGGTTCTGAAATAAATTTTTGACATTTCACTATTGCTAAAGTCTTATGGGTGGGGTGGTGCTAAGAAAGTAGAAAAAAGGACATATTTGATGTAGGTGAGAAGTTGTGGGATAAGAAAATGAGTTGAGATTGGAGTGTGGAATGGCTGGTGTTTGCCGATGATCAAGTGCTGATTAATTAATGAAGGGATTTGAAGGTGTTTGCAAGAGCTGGAAGTTGAGAGTAAATTTTTGAGCAGCAGAAAGGCTATGTGGGCGAACAGAATCTAGGATTCAGGATGAGTGGGTTATCATACGTTTATAGTGGATTGTTTGTTTGTATGGTGTTTTTACGCTGCATGGAACCAGTGGTTATTCAGCAACGGGACCAACGGCTTTACGTGACTTCCTAACCACGTCGAGAGTGAACTTCTATATGTTAGTGGAGGAATATAAGTCATTTGTCCCTAGAGGCACTTGGGCTTGGATATAACGGACAAATGAAGCCAGGAAGAGAGCAAGGTGAGTTCAAAACATTAGGATGAGACTTCGAGGAGCTTAGGAAGTCATGGTTAGAATACTTGCAGGAATGATTGAGCGAACTCTCCTTACTGTAAATGTAGTGTGCATATTAATTGTGAATGAAAGAAAAAAGTTAAAGCTTTGGAACGAATTGTTTGGATTCTATATGTGGGACGAGAAATGCGGAGATACTGAGAAGTGGTGAGTAGGTTATCTTAAAGCAAGGCCAATACAATTTCGGTCTTGCCTTAAAGGAAATGATGCATCAAGAATGCTTTGAGATGGTCTGGTCAGGTGGAAAGAATGGAGGATGATAGGTTGGTGGAAAGTGTAGCTATACTTACAAATTGTTATGCTGGAGAGATTGCAAGCAAGAGGTACTGGAAAGGAAGGGCAATAATAAACACGAACTCTGAGTATTTGTGTGTGTTAAAGCCGGACACAATTAATGTGGTGTGTACAGGGGTTTTCGATACACTGCAGATGAGCATTCGGTTAATTAAGGTGTGTGTAGCAGCTAATTTTCTGATAAGGCTTTCTGCATGAAGAGTTCTTCCCTGATCTAGTAGCTAGAATATGAATGTAGCAGTGACGTCTGTCTTGTTCCTCTGGAACCACCCTTTGTCATGAAAAACTGAAATGATTATTTTCCTCAGGTGGCCTGAAACCCTTCGTTTCCAAATGGTTCGCGTACAAGCCGATGGCTTTCTTGCTGGAGAGAGACGATCCAAGACCTTCTTCCCCCGCAGCTGCCAAAGAGGTGAGTGAATCTCTCTCCAGACGCTCTAGATTATTCACCTCGTCCGAAAGAGCAATAAATTGTTACTGATGCTTGCTAATGAGTGCTTTCCATTTCTCGTCATGCTCTGTGTCGTAGGAAGTGAAAAAGCATCATATCAGGATGCCTCATCGTTCAGAATGCAGAAAACCCCTCATTGGTAATGGTGGGGTCTAGACGAATGCCTGGTACGAATCTGTCTTGCGTCTATGAAATAAATAATCCCTGATAAGGCTTTTGTTTCTCCTCAATCTCTTCTTGGGTGCAGGCATATTTGGTAAAGCCCCGAACGTAAACTGCTTTAATTTCCTATTCGGCAA
The DNA here is from genome assembly GCF_015104395.2 of Macrobrachium nipponense. Taxonomy (NCBI): domain Eukaryota; kingdom Metazoa; phylum Arthropoda; class Malacostraca; order Decapoda; family Palaemonidae; genus Macrobrachium; species Macrobrachium nipponense. The sequence goes on along the minus strand of NC_061090.1, from coordinate 80,570,458 downwards.
CTCGCCCCAAGCATCCGCCGATAAGTGACGAACACCAAAGAACGTAAACCATGAGCGATACTCCTACAAAATCCACCTCTATGATATTATTGCATAAAGGCCATGATCGTCCTTCCGGAGAAAAATAATTTACCTGCTAAACTCTTAAGAGTCGAGTTTGGCTCCCAATGTCTGACTTGCACAACTCTAACTTGAATTATATTGTTGTAGGTCTGAGTTTTATGTTGTAGTTGTTGTAGATTGAGCTGGTGAGCTGGTGTTATGTTAGGCACAGCATTCCGCATTGATATTTCGTTGAAAGAAAAACAGTCTGCACTAGATTTATTTCTAAATTTGAAAGGAAATGAAGTAAGCGAACCGTCTGTGAACGCTTTGTCATAATGGAAACGAGAGAGAGAGAGAGAGAGAGAGAACAGGAATGGGAGATAAAAAAAAAAAGGTAGAACAACGAATGGTGTGATAAAATACAAATTCTGGAGAGAAGACTCTTGGGAAGGCTTTCAGTGTTCCAAAGCGGGAAAAAAAAGTTATCACTTCTCAATAGCAGAAAGTAATTGTTGTATGACAGATTTAGTGAAAACAAAAATACGATAAAAAAGAATGAAATAGCCAAGTTCTTATTCTGAGCAGGTGGCATAAAGACATTGAACTAAGACTAGTCTGATTTCAAATGGAAAAAATTATTTAAAAAAACTGAACTAAAATTGCCATAAAACTGATAAGTACTTGAGAATCGTGAAAACATGGGCGAGGAGAAAATTCCAAATCTTGCTAGTAGAGGGTACAAAGTTAATGAGTGATGTGGCGGCTTGCCGAACATGAAGTAAGGTCTTGGGGAGCATAAATATATATATATATATATATATATATATATATATATATATATATATATATATATATATTATATACACACACACACACATAGATATATATATAGTAGTTCAGGAGCTTACATGAAAGCTGAAAATGGTTCATTTTAAATGGTTAACCGCCACTTCCGTCAAAGCTGCTAGCGTTTGGGGTGTTTGTCCACAGTATTTAAACAGTACAATATAGATTTTAGGTCAAAGGCCAAGCGCTGGTACCTATCAGGTCACTCAACACTGAAAGGGAGATTGATAGTAAAAAGATTCTGAAGGTGTAACAGGAGGAAATCCTCGCAGTTGCCCTATGAAACGATTGTTAGGAAAGGGTAGAAGAAAGTAAGATGGAAGAAAGAGAATATGAACGGAGGTTCAATACAAGAATGAAAGGTTTTAGCTGGGGCCGATGGGACGCTGCAAAGACCCTTAGGTAATGCCTACAGGGCACCACGTGAGGTGAACTGACGGCACTACCTCCTCCGGGGGACGAAAGTATTTGGACATCACAATTAAGATTTATTTGGTCTCAAAGACTAGATAACTATTTCAATTTCATGTCCTAAGATGTTAGACTGCTCTTGAGAGAAAGATTTTGCTTGTGAGATTGCTCAAGGACGAGTTTGTTTATTCCAAAGGCACCAAAAAGAAAAAAAATCATATTTCTTGCTTGTGATAACATCCCTTATTTCCTCCACTTTTTTTCCACTTTCTCTTTCACTCTACATTCTTATTCTAGTATTGGAGTCACGATCTGTGACATGTTTTCATCTCTCTCTCTCTCTCTCTCTCTCTCTCTCTCTCTCTCTCTCTCTCTCTCATATTTTGTCTTTCTCCTCCAAAAGTTCCATAACATTTATGAAGACTTGTTGACTTATTCGAAGCAGTGAAAGACTCTGCATATGACACAGGTACAGTAGTGTTTCACTTTGCTTGGACTTTTCCTCGCTCAAACTTCTGAATAGTTGGGGTTTTGTCAAACATAATATCAGTAACAGCTCAATTCCCGAAAACAATATCAAAACAAACTTCAAGATGTCTAACTTTGCATAAGTTATATTGACAAAACTTTTGTTACTTTCATTTATACTAAAGAATGATCAAATCGATGTCTATATTGTTACCAGTGTGTCAGGTTATCAACATTTACAGCGAGAACACCTGTGGATAGAGTACATTCTTTCAAACCTCATGTTTCTATTGGAGCAGCTGTTCTCAAGTGATGAGAAAAATTAAGTGTCTGTTCGATATCTGTTGATCACTTTGGTCATTTTTTCCATAACAAAGTTACTAATGATCTGAATCTCGTTAAAAGCGAACTGTCGATGATCAGTAAAAAGATCCTTTTTCCATTTTTCCAGTGTCCTCGCCCTCCGACGGGGATGGAAGCCAACAGGGACGCCACCGGGACCTCCCACCTGGAGCAGCGCCAGGAACCCAGGGCGTCGTCGTGTCCTACGGGGACAGAGGGCGACAGGGAGCGGAATGTCGTCAAGAAGAAGAAATTACAACACACGAAGAAGACTTCCTCCACATTCCAGGACGGAATCGCCTTCCTGAACGTTCCGCGTGACGACAACCAGATCTTCGGAGAATTCGTGGCTGCGGAACTGCGCCAAATACGCTCCGACGAAAGGAGGAGACGGCTCAAGCTCGCCATCCAGAAGGCCATCGTTGCCATGGGGGAGGAGGGGGACGCCGAACTCTCCTCCTAGAAGTCGTGGTTTGACTCCGAGGGGGACGTCTGTCCCTCTGCCTTGTGCAGGCCACAGTGTCAAATACTGCTATCTCATATAATGACACGAGTATCCTCCGGGAAATAATTCCACGAGTATCTAAAAAAAAAACATCAGTCCTTTAAAATGGATAAGAAATGACCTTCCATTTAGATATGCAAAATATACCCTAGAAAGATATACAACTTTCCTCTATAAGCATAAATCAGTATTTCTGAGAAAGTCACACAGCTATCGTCTTATTCAGCACTCATCTCTCCCGCAAACATTCATATCTGTCAGTACAAATGAATATATCTCTTCCGATAAACGTTACACAGTGCATTCCATAAATGATGTAATATTAACCTTTGTGAGGTTACACGCCTTTCGCTTATACACCACCGTCTTCAGCAAGGTTAGTAGGTACCCGCTATTAAGGCAAATCACTGCGAGCGAACCTTTCAAGATATTTTTATAGATACCTTCCCGCCCAAAAGGCAAACTGCGATTTTCTGCCAAGGTGGCTATATTCATATGACAGAGAATATCCAGGGAAAAATATTCATGATGGTGTTCATGTATATATAAGGGTGAAAGGAGATACTGCGCAAAATTAAAAAGAAAACATGAATGATGTAAGGCATTTCTTCAGTTATAAGAGATCATTGTAATTACTTCAACTTACTCTTCGCTACCCTATTTTTATAACGAAATTTTTTTCAGTAAAACTATATATAGTCTGTAAGTCTGTTTTACTAATTATTATTTCCTAACACAAAAAAAGTGACGCCAAGTCTTCACGAAGTTACAAATACTTGTTCGTTTTTAAGGACGAGACTTCTCTGTAGAATGTCATGCTCACTTACACACACACAAACAAACGTGTGTACATATATATATATATATATATATATATATATATATATATATATATATATATGTATGTATATATATATATATATGTATATATATATATATATATATATATATATATATATATATATATATATATATGCTCACAAGGGGTACAGCAGATTGTTTATCACTGTACAACAGAGGCCCAGATCGAACATGACCGTGGCAGATGCAGTTATCATTTTTATTGTTCTTGGGTGTAAGTCATTTAAAGGGTACAGCGAGTCCGAAATCAAGTGACTTGTGACTATACATACAAACACTCACACATAGATGTATATATATAGTTATACATATATATACATATATATATATATATATATATATATGTGTGTGTGTGTGTGTGCGCGTGCGCGTGTGAACAAAAAACTCCTCAGATGGCAACTTGGAACGGTTGAAACTACAGATGTCGCCGTACATCTTACAACTTTACTTCTGACACACAGTCATACAGACTGTGAGATCACGACACAATTATATCTTTGGAAAACCTGTGATTCGGCATCAGCTACGAAAATAAATGAGTTGTTCTTAGGTTCATTAACAGTTCTCCAAAACAAATAAGAGCTTTAGCATCAACACTTTCGCAAGAGAGCCGGAGAGAAATCGAGTGAAGATTTCTTTTGAGAACACTACGACAATATCCAGGGGCCTGTTAGCTCAGTTGGTTAGAGCGCCGTGCTAATAACGCGGATGTCGTGGGTTCGATCCCCATACGGGCCAGTGACCTAATCATTTTTTTTTCCCCATTCATGGCGGCCACAATCAATAATTTGTTTGTATGGTGTTTTTACGTTGCATGGAACCAGTGGTTATTCAGCAACGGGACCAACGGCTTTACGTGACTTCCGAACCACGTCGAGGGTGAACGTCTATCACCAGAAATATACATCTCTAACCCCTCAATGGAATGCCAGATAATCGAACTCGCGGCAACCGAGGTGGCAGCCCAAGACGATACCGATCACGCCACTGAGAAGCTAGGCTACAATCGAAGAAACCACAACCCACTGAAGACTTTTGCACCATTTCCACAGAACCATCTTCCGTAACGAAAATGTTAATAAGGGACTTTTTCCATAATGAAGGAGCCTGAACCCAGCGAGTGAGTGCGTGCTACTCGTTTTGTAGAAGGCTAGCATCCTTACCCTGTTGGGACGCCAAGATGTCACGCAAACTAACTGTAAGATACCAACGATCCGTGGGCTGTTTTACTGTAAAACTGCAGAAAGAACTGTCCACGGCTGAGTCCTTCATGAGGTTGATCCACACTCATCTCCTCAGTTCCAGAGGTCCTTCAGGCCTCACGCCGCTGGACTTGGGAACTGTCTCCCTGAGGACGGTAGGCAATTAGAACTTCAAAGGTTCAAGCAGAGATTCAACGCACTATCACCCTAAACAACTCTACCTGTATTTCAACAATGTCCTTAAATTGTTATTTTCTTTTCCTTTTATAGAATCTTATCTATTCTTTATGTAATTCATATTACCTACTATTATGTCTTTCAAATGTAATTCATATTACCTACTATTATGTCTTTCAAATGTGAACAAAATACTCCTCAGATGGCAACTTGGAACGGTTGAAACTACAGATGTCGCCGTACATCTCACAACTTTACTTCTGACACACAGTCATACAGACTGTGAGATCATGACACCATTATATCTTTGAAAACCTGTGATTCTGCATCAGCTACGAAAATAAAATGAGTTGTTCTTAGGTTCATTAACAGTTCTCCAAAACAAACAAGAGCTTGAGCATCGATGGAAGTTTGAATTTCAATTCAAGGACCGTTGTGAGCTCAATCCACGTCAACAGGATTCACCTTCTCAATATAATAACAGTAATAATTAGGGAAAGCCTCGACTTCATGATGACTGGATCGAGATCAAGGGCTGGTGTGTGCAAAGTGGAAGTATAAAGTGCCAAAAACCTATTTAGATAATGAAGGAAAGGAGGAAGAAAGAGCAGTTTTATACTATGTTCTTTTTCATCTGTCCATCCGCCTGTGGTGTTTTTGTATGGTAACACTGCGTCCCAGGCTTTAGATAGCTAAGCTATGTGTAAGTTTTAGGTAAATAAAAGGATATCTGGGTGTACATTTACAACTGAAAAGTGTTTTAATAATTTACTGTATGCGAATAACACCGTTAATATTCGAAATAAGATATTATTATAATCGTTGAATGTAAGCTGAATGTAATATCTAACCCCGGGACGCAGTGTTACCATACAAAAACACCACAGGCGGATGGACAGATGGAAAAAAACAGAGTATAGTTACCATGAAAAAAGACATAACACGTTAAGTTGTGACCCTTTGATATTTGTTTGTTGTACAGGGACACCATTTCACAAGCGAACCACAAATCGATAAACATTTTAACCTGCTGTCCGGTTCTTTAGTAGAGGACAGGTGGTGTATGTTAAGTTTGTCATTTATCTACCGTCACTTAAATATGTGCATATATATGTGCATATACGTACATATACATACATACATGCGGAAGAGTGTGTTCATTCTTACGTATTTAAATTACGGTAAATTAAAGATAAACTTTAGATAATTTGTACTCTAAAGAATTGGTACATATATATATATAATATAATAATATAATATATATATATATATATATATATATATATATATATATATATATATATATATATATATACAGAGAGAGAGAGAGAGAGAGAGAGACTGATTCAAAAATAAGTTTTCATAAATAACGAAAAAAAAAAATAAATAAATAAAGCAAACGTCATAAGGAATAAGAAACAGACAGCCAACAAATGAGCTGTTTCGATTCACCAGTAAAAAAGAGAACTCATCGACATGAGAGAGAGAGAGAGAAAGACTGCAAATTCCGTAAAGGACGTGGAGATAATTATGAAATTGAACACGTCCAGTACCCACTCTGAACGCACTCTTCATAAGAACGACGCTGTAGTATAAAGGAAAAAAAAAAACACTGACTGGCACATCGCTTCAGAATCAGCAAAAACAGAAAGCAAGAAAAACGCTCGAGTTAAAGCACAAGAACAAACGGAAAGCAGTACAGGAAATAAACGAGATTGTTTGCTGGACGTTACGGATACGTTTCATCGTTCAACATTTTTTCCTTCATGATGCAAGCCTGCTTTTTTTTCTCTCTCTTTATTCTTTTTTTTATAACGACAAACGTTCGTGCTCCCAGTATAATGTAACTGATGCAGCGTTGCACGGAATAGGGGATAATTGACGAGAGACAACAGGTACGTCGCAAATTGCTCGTGCCTCTAAGTTCGTGTCCCAGGAGAATTTTCCTCAGATATACAATTATGCACAGATCTCTAAAATTCGTATTGCCTGTTCAGAAAAGCACTTCTTACGCCCTCTTAACGTCAACGAAATTTAAGGCGAAGAGGGAAAAGTATCCATGTCTAATAGTATTTGTAAAAAAAAATCAACATTTATTACTGGATTTAATGCTTTATTTTAAATATTTCAAACACAACTTATATTTTGCGTCTTTGCCCAGTCTTCAAATCGCTTTTAGTGACACTCTCATCTCTCTCTCTCTCTCTCTCTCTCTCTCTCTCTCTCTCTGTCTATTATGTAAACTAACTAATTGTGTAACAGTCCTGTAAACATTCAAATTTACGCTTGTCTTACGTTCGAACACTACATTATTAACCCTATGAATTACACTTTCGAATTATATTATTACGATCTGTCTTTTAATTCTTGAAATTTCCATGTATCCCTTTGGTTATTCCACGCTTTGATCATTCATTTTTATCACGTTCCTTTTAATCCATTTTCATCATCACACTTGATCACATGAACTTATCAGAATGCAAGAAAAGATAAGAGAGGTACTCAGTTACCTCTAACCATCGATAAGATGCAAAGTATAGAGAAATTTACCATTAGAATAGAGTGATCTACACAATAAAGAGAGAGAGAGAGAGAGAGAGAGAGAGAGAGAGAGAGAGAGAGAGAGGATGATCCCCCGCGTTCAATCAGACAAAGGGAAAGGGACAAAAACTATGATTTAATGAGATTGTTTGACCTTTGTTCGTTTGAGTAACTCCCAGATCAAATTTACTGAGCTTGCGTCTGTTCAGCTCATTCGTTTCATTTGCTTAAACCTGCAAGAAAATTAAGTTTACGTGAATAATTAACGCTCGGCATTTCGTCCATGGGTACGGACAGTATATATATATATATATATATATATATATATATATATATATATATATATATATATATATATATATATATATATATATATATATATATATATATATATATATATATATATAATATATGAATTTTTATCACATCACCGTGATTCATATACATACTAATATTAAGCTACAAATGCAGAGCGAATTGGATATTAATGGACATTTGTGGCTTAATGTTTATATATACGTATATATATATCTATATATATATATATATATATATATATATATCTGTATATATACAGTATATACATATATTTACATATATCTAAATATTATTACATACATACATATATATATATATATATATATATATATATATATATATATACAGTATATATATATATATATATATATAAAATTTAGTGGAGGGAGGGAGACCAAGAGGGGAGTTCCCCTTCCCTCGTTAATAATCGAAATGCGAAGTACAAAGCGCAAAGTCGCGAATGATGCAACCAACTGGTGTATTACGGGCGCGTAGAAGGGGTAGCCAAAACCTCGACCCGATAGGGCTCCGCGTCACCTCCGGTACGCTGCTCTAATTTTAGTTCGGGATGATATTATGACGAAAGGTTTCGGCAGAGACGGGACGTCAACAACCAAAGCTCTTTTTTGGTGTTTAATTAAAATCTACTCTCTTTTTATTTTATGACGCTTCTTATCGGGAGAGGGGCTTTCATTTTCACGCCTCATTAAAAAGGTTCCCTATAAAGAAGTTTTCCTTCACTCCGTCATCCAGGCATCATTACCAAGTCACCGGAATCACCCTTATCCAGAAATATCAAGTATATTCCTTTTCATCTGCAACACGGAATGGACCCATAATGCGAGAATAAAAATAAATACATTGACCAAGTAAATACAAACGGTATATCACGATGTATTTCGTTGATTAGAAATATTGTTAACATAACTGAATGCTCCATGACAGAAGGGAATGTCGGGAACGGAATGGCGAGACCTTGTCCAGAACCGATGTTTTCCCAAAACCAGCCGCCGCCTTTTTTAAAAAAAACCCACATCGACTGGCTCGGTGCTTTGAGAAATGATTATTCCCGGGCCGTTCACGTTCCATCTCTTCCAGTCTCCTGGATTATTCACTGGAACGTCTCTCGCCGGTGAGTGAATCGGCCGACCAACTAGTCTCAGCCGAGAGAGAGGGCACTTGAAGGTAGATAGTCACACGATCTATAGTCCTAGGCGGAGAACCCTTTTCTGCTCGATAATGGCTCCCGAAAGGGCACGATTAAGCATTGCTCACACGCTTCATGGTTCCAGGGTGTATGAAACTCCATCTTAGCTACCGAAATGTCCATTTTATTTTTAATAGCATGCAGAATGAGAATATCAGTAACGCACAGTATCTAGTTACATTAATTACACCAACCCTGCAAATAATACAATAAACCTGAGAGACAAGGAGAGACTGATATCTGGTAAATGGCTACACTTGTTCCAGAGAGAGAGAGAGAGAGAGAGAGAGAGAGAGAGAGAGAGAGAGAGAGAGAGAGAGAGAGAGATTTATGAAACTTAACCGCCTTATTCCCGTACGGCCAATGACCACATGAGAGGAGGTTTGTGAGGTTGTTCGTTCGAAAGATGCATTTTACTATAGTTTTTTTATATCTATATATAATGGGACTTGTGGAGATCAAAGGGCCTCTTACAAGATGCTCATTCGACCTGGGGAGAGTTTTTACTGGATGACCGTTGAATGGACGGAAGGGGATTTTTGTGGACAACTGCAGAGGTTGCAGGATCAGCTTCGTCGTTTCATGCAGGCGTCTACCAAGTTCTACATTTATTGTCGTTTTCTGCTTCACTTTTATGGCTCGGCAATCAACAAGCAGGACGAAGCTGTCCTACTCCAGCTCAGACACTACAGCACGGCGGCGAGAGAGAGAGAGAGAGAGAGAGAGAGAGAGAGAGAGAGAGAGAGAGAGAGAGAGAGAGAGAGAGAGAGAGAGAGAGAGAGAGAGGTCCTTCAGTCTTCTTTGTTATGATATGATGGCATACATTCAGATGGAACAGTGATTACTCAAGTCTACTTTTTTTTCTTATCTTTCTTCACGTCTCTCGCCACCAGCAGCTGCGACCCACAGCAGTCGCCAGTCACAAATTTATCCAGGTGCAAGATACATTGCTCTTGTCAATAGAAAGGCGCCCATGATGTTTCTTTCCTCGCACAGTGAAGCGATCGAACGCGGGTGCCTTTGTTATAAGACAATTGTGATACCTATTGCAACACGATGACCAGGATTTTCAAAACAGGAGACAGAGAAGAAGAAAGGAAGGTTATAAAGGTGTTGAGGTTAAAATTGATGACCGAGTCACCCCGTGAAGGAACTGATTGGTGTTCATGATGATGATAATGAATTTGTCAGTACAGACTACAGAGATTATAATGACAATGATGACGACAAGACGACATTATGACCATGACATTTTTTTCGGCTTTTGAAAAGAGATTCGTCTGTATCTGTACGCTGGAGAAGTTTCCATGATGAGATACGAGGCTTTGGTAGATATTTCAAGACCCTTACAATAAATGGCAATAGATTAACATCATCACCATTTTCTATGAAATGGGAGGACCTCTGCTTCCCTTTCTTCCTTTCCCCCCTATTTTGACTTCTGCCGTTCAAGGCAAGAAGAACTCACTGCACATCTCAAACCATGAAGGGAGAAGATGACGTACAAACGTTTTCGACGTCATGATGATGACGATGATGATTGATTGACTGATTGGTTTATAGGTTTTAGGCATAATGCCAAGCACTGGGGCAAACTAAGGCCATTCAGCACGGAAATGGCAACTGGCAGTGAAAAGGCTTGCACTACGAATCCATTGTTAGGGAAGGGTGGAAAGTAAGATGGAAGAAAGATAATGTGATAGGAGGTACAGTAAAAGTAATGGAAGGGGTGGCAGCTAGGGGCCGAACGGAAGCTGCAAAGAACCTTCAGTCATGCCTACATTACTGATAATAGCGATCTTTACATCTTTTGGTGCGACGCCTCCGTCAATCCATCAAAGATTCCAATCCTTCATCTTCCCTGTGGTTCCCTGCCCTTCAGTCACTCCAGCTGCCCTCTGTTCTAGCGCCCCTTTCCCGCGTCGCTAATGAACTGCCAGTCCGGGATTCTTTTTCGTCTTCCTCCTCGGCTGTAAATCTCGAGTTCACACAGATTGGGGGAGCATCTCCAGGAGCACCGAGAGAACGCCAAAGGTCGCGAGAGACGGCTCACAACTTTCATCGCTTTGTCTTTCATTGAGATCGTGCGGTTGGTGTAGTCACGGTATTAAGAATCTCATCCTCGTTTTTGCTTATTCTTCCTACTGGATGTGTAAGTGGGCATTAGTTTTTACAAGAGTACATTTACTATATTTATTGTACCTACATATAGACAGACAGTTTATGAGCAGACAGATATGTCTCACAAACGCAGAAACACTTTTAGACGCATGAAATCAAAACGTCTGTCATCATGTGAACATGACGGTTGTCCAAATCATCAGTGATTGTCAGTTTGTCAAAACTGTGCTCGCCTTAAGGTGCAAAGGCCCTGCATGTCACGTTTTTGCCCCAAATAGGAAGTTTACCGCTGGAGATAACTGTGAAATGATGTCCTTCCTAAAATCTGACGTTCATGATCGTGAGTCCGTTATTAGCAACTTGATTCATCATAACCTTTGCTGCGTGACTGATAGATCTGCGGTATTTCTCGCCGAAGTTTGATTGCTTTGTTTTCATTGCATTATGTCATTATTTAATGGAGAGAGAGAGAGCTGGGAATATGAATGAGGGAGTCTGCCATGGGAAGTGAATTTATCTGAGGGCTCGCAGGACTCAGCCTTTCGAGGGCAGATTTAATGAAAGTTTCCTAAGAAGGTCAATTGGCCGACATAGAACCAGTAGATTTTTACATACATACAAATATATATATATATATATGGTATATATATATATATATATATATATATATAGTATATATATATATATATATATATATATATATATGTGTGTGTGTGTGTGTATGTATGTGTGTGTGTAATATGCAAGGATATGTGTTATCTCTTTCGAGTAACTGACGATGAACTTAGGCTGCACATGAAGACAAACAAAAGGATCTATTTGACAACCTTTCCAAAGTCGCCAGAGACAAAAGAGTTATTGATTAGATATCGAAAGAGTCATTCGTTTCGAACTCGACCGCCAAGCACTGATTCAGAATCGACATCCACAAAACAACAAAAACAACAACAAGAATAAAAACAATAGTACACTGTACTTTTATATCTTAGTCCTGGAGTCCTATGGGACGAATGGAGCTGTCTCTCTCTCTCAACAAAGAAAGCCGCGTTCGATCCCGAACAGCGCGAGGAAAGGAACGTCATGGGTGAGGTTTTTTTTAAACATACAGCATTCCTCTTTTGAGACAAGCATGGAATTAGATAACTAGCTGTTATTCAGCTACATTAGACATAGACTGGAGAGAGAGAGAGAGAGAGAGAGAGAAGTAGTAGATGTGAATAACCAATGTCTCCGCAAACATTAATAATTTTCCATCAACATGAAGATAGTGAGGGGAGAGCGCGGGGGGAGAGGTTCGATCGCTGGACGAAGTTGTCACCTTAACGTTGGGAAGAGGAGGTGGGTTGGGGGGCGCGGGGTGTAAATCATTCAATATTTCAGTTTTCACTAAAAAGAAAATATGAAGCCCCACAACCGTTTGCAATGATAGACAGATCGATGGCTTTCCAGCAGCACTCACGACCAGACGGCAACTCGGGAAAACTACGCTCGAGAAGTTGACATCGACAAAGCCTTTTATAGATCTAATAATAATAAGACCCCCTCTGAAAAAAAAAGAGAAAAAAAAATTGCTATTTCTTCGCTGGAGAGTCTTTAGACCCTTTGTTTAGCCTTGACAATAGACATACTTCGCTCAAGTATCCATTGGTTCTTTCCTGTTTTTTGTTACTTAAAAAAACGTACTTTCCTGTGAATTAGGATTTTTTTTTACTATTTTTTCCACTTTTTTTCTCTCTTCTGGGATAACAGATAGCTAGTCAATACTCCTTCATATTTATATCTGTCTATCTAAAACATTTATTAATATATATGCTAATACATATACATATACACACAATATATATATATATATATATATACACACACACATATATATATATATATATATATATATATATATATATATATAAGGTATAAACCACGAAGGAAATTAATTTTTTATTCATTTATCACGTTCCAAACTTTCGTGATTCAGTTATACATACATACACACACACACACACACACACACACACACACACACATATATATATATATATATATATATATATATATATATATATATATATATATATAAGTGTGTGTGTGTAATATATATGTCTTCACATTATCCATAACCATGACACCATTCTATTAAAAAATAATTATAGCTTCCATGAAAAAGTTTTTACCTCTTCAGATTCAGATTCACATGACGGATGCTTCGAAGCTGAAAGAGCAAACGAACAAAAATGACTTGTGTTTTTTTTTTTATCTCTTTCATGTGAAAACGAATCAGAGGTTGCCTAGCTTGTTCAGTCTAGTCAAAGCACCCAACACTAGACTACGTAGCACGAGTACTACTCACGTTATAGCTTGTTTTCTTTTTATTTCCTCTAGTTGTTTTTTGTTTTATTTGATAAGTTATTCAAACTGATATTTTAAGAGGTCATTGTTTGCTATTACTGACCGATCGCATTCTAAAATGCATTGCCTGGTGAATATGTTTTTACTTTAATAATAATAATAATAATAATAATAATAATAATAATAATAATAATAATAATAATAATAATTCATAACATTCTTATACTAAAATGAGTCCCTAACATGGCGAAGATATTCACAATGATGCAAATGTAAATGTATATATTTATATTTAGACCATTGTGAATTTATCTAATAATAATAATAATAAATAATATTAACCTTCGAAACTATTCCAATGAAGAGTATACGAAAATAAACGATTCCATTTGTTACAGTTGCGGTTGAATTGATACAAATGAAGGAGGACACAAATGAAATAAAAAGGTTCCCCGAAAGGTTATGACTCATGGGGTGACACTTCGCGGCAATGACATTTTAAAACAAGAAGTCCTTCCTGCTATATCATGTAGCAAACAGAGGACGACCTGCTCAGTACTAGACGGTGCAACGAACATCCTGACAGATGGGGTCTAATAAAAAAAGAAAAAAAAAAAAAAAAAAAAAAAAAAAAAAGGAGACGTGTGGCTCCTTCGTTTTGTGCGAGACGAAGACATATCATGATGATGATGAATGTACAAATATGACAGCTAAACTATTCGAAAAAGAATGCGTCGTTTTCCCCTCTAATTATCGTCTTGTCACATGATGTGACGACCAAAGAGTACACAAGAATTCAGATGGCTTTAAATCGACTTTTTCTTCATCGGATACAGCTGGGCTGTCTTGTGCAAAGCAGTTACCAACCGGAACCACTTTCATCAGTAGAACGTTCAGTAAACCTGTTCAATGCAGGTCCTCCAGCGGTCAAGAAATAATGCCCGTTTTCTTGCGCGTCGGCGTGATCTCGTTTCAGCCTTCGTGTTGTGTTGAGCATCATGTTTCCGTCTGTGAATAATAAGAATTCGGTACAGTTTTCTAGACGACTGATCAAAACATCCTATCCCGTCGAGCCCACGAAGAGTCGCCGTACCATTCTTGGATGCGGAGGAACCTGTTATCTCGTACTCCTCACCCAAGTTTGAAGGTCATGCCCACATTCCTTTGATTAGACGGTTCAAGAACACTACAGGACATAAACGTTTTGCGCGGACGGACATAGCAAAGTCAGTCTTCTTTGTTATAAAGCCATACATGCTTACCTTTGTTATGGAATCTCATACTCATGATAATAACATGAGGGATAGATTACTGATCATCCACAAGTAAGTATCCAAAAACAAAGCACAAACAAAATGAACAGTGGGAAAGCAGGCAAAAAAGACTACATTACTCGCTGCGCCTCGGTCCGGAAGGTCATAAATAGTACAGAAAACCTAATGGCTTGAAATATGTCTTTTAGGAGCTGTTGATTTGGGTGGCATTCCTTCATCACGAATATGGATTTCTCTCACGCGAGGAGATTCTATTGCTCCGAGGGTTAAAACAAAGGCCAAATACTTGTTTCGACAGAATTAGGTGTGACAATCAATGTTTACGTAAACACACTTTAAACATATAGTACATACATATATACACTTATTAGCCGTAATGCCTTCTTAACCTCTTGAGTCTTCATGTTTTGGAGACGTTTGACACTACAAGCCTAGAACCAAATGCAAATAAATGAAGATATACTGATGCCACATATATACATACACACACATATGTGTGTGTGTGTGTGTGTGTGTGATTGTTGTCAACGAGACGAATCACATCCAATTTAAGAGAGAGAGAGAGAGAGAGAGAGAGAGAGAGAGAGAGAGAGAGAATTAGTTTTATGCTGTTCCTCCCAGAGGTCCGAACCCATATCTAGCAGTTTGTTACGGAAGGTGGTGAGTGACATTCTGTGGTCGCCTGGACTCTATGTCAATTCATTTGCTGCCACGTCCTTCGGAGTCCACGTTAGTCAGTAGACGCTCCTTGTCTTGTCAATTATAAGCAGATCATGCAGGGTATGCATTAAGGGACCATTGACCTTTAAAATAGGCACATAATCGTCCAAAATTCGAAATCGAGATGATTACACCATAACACTGTATAAGTATAATTACATCATTTGGTAGGTGTTTTGGCGTGTTTGCGCGCGCGCAAGTTTAAATGTCACACTTTTAAATGCCGAGTGGTAAATTTAAAACTTGACAGACGAAAGTGGGTCTGTCTAATGGAATAAATAAATCCATTAACAAACACGGAAGGATAATCCAAAAACGTGGAATACATATCGTTGTCTAATCGTGATCAGTCTTTCGTGTCCATCGCATGACAAAAAAAGAGAAAAAAAATCAAGTAGTTCCCTTTGAGGTGAGCGGAGTGAACGTTTTCTCAAAATTATTTTTTCTTATTCTTCTTGTTTCATATGAGATTTTGAATCGCATGACAAAGAAAAAAAAAAAAAAAAAAAAAAAAAAAAAAAAAAAAAAAAACAAAAAAAAAAAAAAAAAAAAGAAAAAAAAACTTTCATATGAGATTTTGAAGGGTAGGAAAAATTCTCACATGGACGGAAAAGGTGAGAATTTAAAAGCTGTGATTAACAAATGGCATTCACTGCCGTTTCTATTTCAGATTCAAACAAACACTTCTGCGCATGCTTATCGATAAATAGGGCCACCGGCACACATGCGGGAATTCTTGACGAGGTTTACTGTTGTATATTCCGAGGATACGTGCCGAAGAAAGTGTAATAACGACGTCACAAAATCACGAGCAGGCGCTTATAGGTCAATGCCCTTATTTCAGCTCAATATGAGGGCTCCCATCAGGATGACGACGAAATATTCCTCGTGATGATGATCTCATGTAGAGATCATCATGGAGACTGCGCAATGTTCCTGTTTCAGTCCAGACTATTTAGGTGGAAAATCTTCAATGACGTTCAGACGGTCCCTCGGCTAATACAATGGGCATAAGTACAACAGCCGTCAACACGAAGCGTATTATTAGAGGCTCTCTTTGCGTGCAACACACTCTTCCATTTTGACGAACTTTCGTAACACGAACGGCCGACGTTCCCATAAACCCTCTTAAGGGTCAGTTTATTTCCATTCTTTCTCTTTTCCTCTTCCTTTTCCTTCTAGAAAGTGGAACGAACGGAAAAGAAAGCATACAAGCATCATATATATATATATATATATATATATATATATATATATATATGTATATATATATATATAATATCATATATCTATATATATATATATATCTATATATTATATAATATATATATACACATGTCTTAGTGTACGCGTAGCAATGAAAACGGAACCATCCGTCAAATTATACAATGAAGGTATTTAGACCTGCGCGTTGTTCGTATTTAATTCGTTTAACCCTTCCAAGTAAACAGATAACAATTCTTAACAGCAATGTTATTTTTCCCAGTCTAATTTTTATACCGATGACACCTACTTTGGGAACTCTTCCATTGATGGTCGCTCTGCACACAGAACTAGAGGTCACTCTAGCCGTCGTTTCAAAGCAGCCATTTGGGATATGCCTAGAACCCAAGGTGGTCTCGAAACATCTGGTGTTTATATAGAATCTACTGGTCACTTTGTACCAGATTCATATATGTAATTGCAATAGCCATAATGCCCTTCTAACTTTTCGAATTTTTCGCGTTGTTTGGATACGATCGTCACTACAAAGCCTTAGATCCAAGCAATTATGCTCTGTGTTCTTGAGTAGTTTCCTCCTTGCAGACGTTTGCAATTATTAAGCATTCACAAGATCGAGCACATACGTATGGCCACACATCCACTCATACACACAGTCCGTCAACTTATTATTATAAATTTTGAGATAAAACGTAAGCCTCCAGGCCTGCCACCGATTTCCTATTACAATGAACAACCACTTGCCTGCCTCCTGCCCATTCACCTACAATAGATTAAATGCCTTGTCTTTAATTTAGTTAGCAACATTCTCTCCATACGTTCCGGGGAACTGAAATACGCTAGTGTAATTTCTGTTACTAGTTGAATACTTCATCACTCTTTGTTACCTTCGCTTAGACATTGCTTCCGAGCCTTTTTCTGCATCGAGAC
Organism: Macrobrachium nipponense; assembly: GCF_015104395.2. NCBI lineage: Eukaryota > Metazoa > Arthropoda > Malacostraca > Decapoda > Palaemonidae > Macrobrachium > Macrobrachium nipponense. Next base: position 80,552,923 of record NC_061090.1, on the reverse strand, counting down.
ATACCTCACACACCCGGGTCACCCACCTTACCTACATCACACTTCAGCTGTTGAACTGCAGCATCTGAATGGAGTTTCTATCACCTCTTGGCGCCTTGTCATTTTCAACCTCTTCATTCCCTCCTTACATCGTCAGCCGTCACTTTCGCGCACATTTTCATATTTCCACTAACCTCTTGCACTCTGGCATCATTTAGATCTGCTCTTGTTAAATCCTCTGCTTTCGCCTTATATATATATATATATATATATATATATATATATATATATATATATATATATACGTATATATATATATATATATATATATATATATATATATATATATATATATATATATATATATATATATATATAGCTTACACGAGTCTCATGCATTGCTGTGCCTTTTGCTGAAGTGTATGGAACAGCTAAGTTACACAGGCTTAATGCAGACGGGGTTCATCCACGGTTAAGCATTTAAAGAAAAGAATACACTAACACACACACACATATATATATCTAACCTTCATTATTTTGAGCCACAATTTGTCCAGTTTACCCGTTTCCATTTCCTGAGAGAATATGAATACTAACCGCTACGTAAGTACCCGCATCAGAGTGTGATAAATTCAGATCGAGCTGGATACCTACCTACTCCCCGATTAAGCGAGCTGATACACGTGGCTGTCCCTTCTCTGTTCCAAAGTTAAGTATATCTCAGTTTAAGCCAAAGAAAATGAACAGTGGCTGGACGACCCGTTCTCTATTTATAGCCTGGCTTAATAGATTTCGTTCGTAATTGACTTATCGTCTTCCCACAACGCGGATAAAGATGGCAGTGCTGTCCCCATGCAAGATCATCCTTCTGCTCCTAATTGCTTTGGTGTTGCAATCTGGAAATACCTCTAATCCTCAGCTTTCCACACAAACACACACTCATCTATAATGGGCCTAGTTTCTGTGCACCTAATTCACTGATCATTTATGACATCACTGTAATGTGACCAAAGTCTCGTTTTAGGCGGGACTGTCCCGCTTTTTTTAAGTTAGCAAAATGTCCCGCTTTATTTGTGCTACAAAAACAAAACTGTCCCCATTTTAATGGAACAGTACTGATATTTTGTTTAATTTTGCCATTGCTATCTGGTAACTTCTACCGTCTTCTCCGACTGCTACGATACCAAATGAAGTGAATTAACCGAATAATATACAATAAAGTGTATAAAGTGCGGCCCTTTGAGGCAACATGGTAGTTATATATATATATATATATATATATATATATATATATATATATATATATATATATATATATATATATATGAAATGGCCCGCTTTTACAAAAGAAAAAAAATCTGGTCACATTAAACATCAGTGATTTTTTTTCCCCCAAAGCCTTGAGACTTGAGCGGGCTGGTTCGGAAAAAGACGGATTATGGGGAGGAAATGAACACTCAACTGAAGTCTATCATCCGACTTAGTACGAATAGGAGAACTAAAGAGACAAAGATAGATAGAAAGAGGAAAAATCTGTATTCTAACCACGAAAGAAAGGGACTCTTCCATAGCTTTGTGGTGCAGGGAATGCAAGAAGCAAATTCACTTCTTGACCCTCCGGTCGAGACCTGAGTTTCCAGAGAGGCAAGTTGGTATTTTCTGTTGGCATAAAATACGACAAAGACACAGACAGAGGAATCGTGTTAGCGATGAATACCGAGGATAAAATGGGTGGAAAGGGGATCTGACCTTGTACGCGTACTCTACACTGCAACTTGTGGGCAGACTGCAATGATGCAATGAAAAGCACACTCGTATTGCACAGGAAAGTGAATGGATGACGTCAACGGCGTTCAAATGTGACTCAAGGGTTGACAGAACAAAGATGACGATAATGATGAATCTGGTAACGTTTTTATCATTTCAGTAACATCTACTGAAGCCAATTAATGTAAAGGGACACGCCTCTTACTGTGTCCAATATAATGATAAAAAAAGTTTATATACGTCTGCTTGCTAAATAAAGATACGAGACCACAAATGAGAACTTAACATTTTATACCGTTTACAATTTTGCTTATTACCAGCTTTGAAATGAATCACTTGTAAGAGCGAGTTGAATAGAAGATGTCGTTTATGAACATTATAGAAACATACAGAAATGGGTTTATATAATACTTGAAGCAGACTGAACGCAAGCCCTTTAAAATCATTCAAAAACTAGTAGAGAGAGAGAGAGAGAGAGAGAGAGAGAGAGAGAGAGAGAGAGAGAGAGAGAGAGAGAGAGAGAGAGAGAGAGAGAGAGAGCTGTGGAATATGATTTGCCAATATATTTACATTATTGAAAGACTAGATATTTAAACTACACAAGGAAAAAATTCTTTCGACCACAAGAAAATATAGGGTTGGTGCATTTTGTGCAACTAAGCAATGAAAAAGGGACCCACTAAGATAAATTAACTTTATGCCAGCGTGTCAACAATATATTATGTCTTTTTGGGCCATATGAAAAACAGATATCTTTAATCCGTTTAATAACTACTCATATAAATTGTCTGATAAAAAGGGAGGCGTTTTGCACCGTATGAATCCTTATAAATGGGTCTCATAAAAACGAAGGTGAAAACAGCTTTCTTTTGGCCACGGGAGAAATCGCACTTTTCAGACGTTTTCAGATCATCTGAATGTCTGAATGAAAGATTGAATAACAGAAAAAAAAACTCATAGGAGAA
>NC_061090.1:80535212-80545212 GCF_015104395.2 Macrobrachium nipponense | reverse complement strand
AGGGCCGGTGTCTTCTTGCCTACCCTTTCTGTCCATGTATGGTTAGCCTCCTTGGGCATAGTCCTCCATTTCTGCCTCCACTGGTCTAGGGTTAACTCGTAAGCCCCAACGATTGCCTCTCGGACGAGGGCAAGATCTTGTCGCTCATTCAGGGGAAAGGCCTTGAATGCAGTTCGCCCTTTGCCAGCGAGATGCTTGCCATGGAGGAGGGCCACTTCCTGAGGGGTTGGATTGAGGTTTTTAAACACCTGCTCGACATGATCGAGCCAGGTGTCGGGTATGTTATCGTCCCAAGTCCTAATGAGGGCGCGCATGCTGTAGAGGTGAGTGTGTGAAGGAGGGGGTGCAGGGGGCGTGGCAACTGGGGGTGCCAGAGTGGCACTCTGGACTGCCATAGCCAGTTGATGAGCTCTTTCTTTCTCCCTTTTGGCTGCTTGGAATGCTCTTTCAGCTGCTTCTCTTCTCTCTTGTGCTTCTCTCTCAGCTGCTTCTCTTTTCTCTTGTGCTTCCCTCTCCTTCTCCCTTTCGACTGCTCTCTCTTGGGCTGCTTCTTTCAGCTTATCGTTCACCCAATTGATCAGTTTTGTGCCCTCTAGCCCCAGGGCTCTTCCAGCTTCTGTGAAGACCTTACCTCCTCCAGTGCTGTGTTACTGGCCATCTCCTCAGCAGTAAAAATGCTAGTGGTCTAGCCTGAGAATAATAGGATGGAAGGTAGTTGCAAAACCGCAAATGTCGCCAGAGGTATGCGGAATACTCAATGCAGATACTTGGCAAGATGACTGTAAAATCCCTGCAAATACAGTTACTACTGGCGTGTAGCGCGGCGGAAAACTCAGGCTGTAAAATCTCTGTAATTCACAGTTCAGCGGAAACTCGACGCCAATAATGGATTTGGCAATAAATTTCGTAGACACGGAGGAAACTCAACGTAAAAACATGGCAAATGAATGTCGTAAACACGGAAACTCAATGTTAAAGAAAGAATCTGGTCATGAATTTCACGGAAACTCAACGTGAAAACGTGGCAAATGAATTTTGTAAACGCAGATGTAAATAAAAAAGAAACTAGTCACAACTTTCACGAAAACCCAACTTGAAAACGTGGCAAATGAATTTCGTAAACGCGGAAATTCATGTGAATATGGCTTTGTAAATAAAAAAAAACAATCTGGTCACAAATTTCACGGAAACTCAACATGAAAAGGTCATGAAGTAGGAATTGAATTTCATAAACGCGGAAACTCACGCAAATACGGCTTTGTAAATAAAAGAAAGAATCTGGTCACGAATTTCACGGAAACTCAATGTGAAAAAATGTGGCCTATGCAGTTGATAATATAAAATGTATATGGGGTATCCCTTTTTTTTATTTTTTACGTCGTCTCGAGGACGAAGACGAGAAAGGAATAAAAATTATTTTTCTTTTTTCTACCAAAACAAATCCCTGGTCTATCTTCCCCTTTCAACCTAGCTATGCTCAGAATTTGTGTTTTAAACATTAGCTCGTATACATTACAGGGAAGAGGAAGAACCAGGATGAAGATCTCTCACTGCTGCGTAAATATACCGCCCCCTCACAATCCCTTAACATGTACCCTTTTTCACCCTAGCTCTCGCGAACCTAAGACCTCCGATTCCACCAATTTAAAACCCCGGAGAATTAGGCCTGCACACAGGTCGGTTAGACAGAAGGGATGAATCACAAGAATTTCAAGGCCGCTGTAGAGAAAGTTAGGCTAAGGGTAACATGTGCCTTTGTTTGTAAAGCAAAAGTATTTGCCCTTACTATTTCTCTCTGCCCAGAAAATACAAACAAACGTTTACCTTTGATTTTCCTTATCCTAACAGTATGAATTTATACTAACACATTTTTTTTCTTCTGATTGACTCATCTATTCTTTTGTTAATAAACAGGGCAATGGATAGGGTTCAAGTAGACATGTGGCCAGGGATTTAAATTCTATCCTGTTTAGGCCTGAGAGAGAGAGAGAGAGAGAGAGAGAGAGAGAGAGAGAGAGAGGAGAGAGAGAGCACTCGGACAGTGACGGGCGTGTTGATTCACATAAAAAACATGAAATATTTTTACAATGCGCAATTCGCAATCAACTTGCAATTCACGAAATATGGCACTTATTTTCGTTTTGAATTTTACTCCCTAAATACCTCTATGCTTTATGCAATGGCACATAAAAGAAGCTAAGGTTAAAATTTCTCTCTTACTAGTCTATCGGCATACAAGTGGTCTATTTCCAATAGCTATAATGGCAGTCAGATTTTATGCCCCTAACTAGAATACCTAGTTCTACACAAATAACTAGAAAATAAAATTTACCTTTTTCCTGTTGTGGAGAATTGGGAAACCTTGCCATCGCTTGCTCATAAAAATATTAAAGGAATTCAGATTCGTTTCTTTTGTGATACCAGTTTTAATGATCGTTACAAGACTGGAAGTGGACACAATTCTAACAAAAGGATGCCATTTTGTTCTGAACTGATCGTTCACTCCTGAAAAATGTAATTTAACACTAAAAGAAAGTGGTCTTGAATGGAGGAACAAGAGATCACAACAAAGAAAAGAGAAAAGAAACTATTGCAGAGGGCCAATATTACTGAGGATGGAGGAATTTACATAAAAGCTGGACTATAGTTTTAAATGCACTATATTTACATTAATTTACATAGGTCCAGTAACTTATTAGGTGGTAGATTGTCGATCCACCGGAAACACGTGGCTGGGGCTACCAGACATGGTGTTCAGAATTTTGCGCAAATGGATTATTGAAAATTCAAGGCTTACTCCAAAGGGTTCACAATTTCTCGCACAATCAGGCATGGTGTTTGTCTGCAAAGAGATTGTATCCTAGTACAAGTACTGAGGCGAGGGAAACACATGGGCAAGCTTTACACACTACTTTTTTTTCCAATCAACAAATTTGCGAACTGCTCAGAGGGGATGGAAATGACTGGGAGTTCACAAAAGGAACTATAACCTTGCTTCAATTAACTAGGGGATGTTTACTAGTATCACAAAGGGAGTAATCACAGCACTGAACCAAGCTTTTGGGAGTGAGAACCTACACAAAGGAGGGGGGAATTCGCCTTGAAAGAATGGAAATGAAATACAGACAAAAGGCAAAACAATTCCCTGGCTGAACTGGAATTTACTCTCACAGTACCTGGAAATCCTGAGATTGGTAGTCTTCTTATCTGCTGATATTACTGTGCACTATGGACGTATAAAAATACTTGGGATTTCCCCAGAGGAGGCAGGGGGAGCAGAAAGGGGTGAAGTGGAGTCTGCAGGGCGAGGTAACAGGAGCTTCTGAGCGCTCCTCACTCTATGGAGGTTCTGAGAATGAATTGCTGGGTCCCTGCCCTTTTAAGACCTCCTGGAAGCGCCGCTCAATCCCTGTGGGGGGTAAATTTTGAACAGCCTACGGGAGCAGAGATAGCTTTCTAGAGAATGGAGGCTTTCAGTTCAAAGGGGCAACTTGCATATAGACAAGGATGAATGAATCTTGTTATAAGAAATCTTAACTTTCCTTGGTTCTGGCTTAAAATCTTGAATAATATATATATATATATATATATATATATATATATATATATTGTTACGTATATAGGGCCTTGAGAGAAGCTAGATACGTAAACGGAAATAATTGAGGGATTTCAAGAGGGAATTGCTTGAACTTACCGTAAACTGATAGTTATTAATTTCTTTCTTTAGAGGGAAGGTCGCCAGAAAACTCAGCTCGTTACTTTAAAACTATTTATTTACAAAAAGGCCCGTGCTGGCCTGGAGAAAAGTTAAATGATATTGGCCACCACCACGTTGGGGCTTATAGTCTCATTCAATTCAAGCTGATTTTCATTCACTTGGGTTAATGCACACTTGCGGGCAGAGACGGCACGTGACTCATGGAATCTGGAAAAGAATCCCAGATTAAACGAGATAAAAGAAAAAATTACTTCTTGCTTTGATTAATTAATTCTCTAATACTGGGGAGAAGGAACTTTTAAGGTTTCACTGAAGTATGCAATGACTCCATTGGTCTGGGACGATCACACAAGGGGAAGCATGCGGCCATGAGGCAGTGAGAGGGAACAAAGGGATGAATTCCTTTTGTTGCTGGAAATTGAATTGGGAGAATGAGGATCAAAATGATAATTTGTTGGGAGAGACTGGCAATATGCTGTTCCACAAGACGTACCTGGATGTCGTGTTCAGTGTGGACCTTTGCAGAAAATGTGGCTCTTCGTAGAAAAGCATGGCGGCCCCTTTGTCTGAGGCCTGGGTCATCGGCGCGCCACTCACACCCTGGGTAGGCCTAACAGGAAGGCAGGTAATTTTACCTCTGTCCGAGATCACGTCTCGCAGCCGACTGAGACAGAATTCAGTTGGGTTGCTTGGGGGTTGGAGGTCAGCTTAACCCCCCACGATCAAAGGCAAATCCTGGAAAACAAGCATACAGCCAGCAGAGGGGTCACAGGAAAGAGAGCTTAAGGTATAGGTCTAAGAAGTACCAATCTGCCTACACCCTTCCCTTTTGAGATACGTCCCTACAGCTGATAAAAGACTCTTTTCCCCAACTTGGGAACTTCCTATCTCTAGCTGGCGGGTTTTGAGTTTCCCGAGGTTACTAAAAATCAGCTGATATTCTAAAGAAATGGCTGCCGTTTTCCAAATCAAATTATTAGTTAATTGCGGGGTAGGACGACAACGATCTATAAACGTCACAGCTCCCCCTGTTAAGAAGGCATTCACTCCCTTTCAGGTGTGAAGGTCTTGGCTTAAATAAATTGATCGTCTCAACTACCCCGTTCTCCTATTCCAATTTGAAGTTTTTTTTGAGCAGGGATACAGCTAACTACAGTGGCCTACCTAACTTATAGGCAAAGATGCTAAGTGTACTAACTTAATATAGTGATGTAGTCTAGCCTAATAAATAACTACAGGTTGTCTTGTGACGACAGTCTACTCTACCCCTAGATAAGGTTACTTGAAAATTCTACTTGCTACTAACCTAATGCCCTGGTACTAAATCATTAGCCTAACCTACTCAATACATTTAAATGAAGACGCAATCATTCCAGAGTGTGGTACGCACAGCAGTAGTTCAGCGACGGAATTGTAAAAATCCATGATAAGAGGTAATGATGCTTGGGGATGATGAGTGGTTAGTTTACCAGGAGGGAAATGCAATGAGGTAATTATATTTAAGTGAGGGTTAGTATTACAATGGCTAGGGGTTAGAGGGTTAGTGCTACTGGCAGAGTCAGGCTGGCTACCTTCTCTGGGTAGGTGCTAGGATCATTCTGCAAATGAATGCGACACTGTACCTCGGGCACAGGTGTCAAGGAGAGCATGTGGCTCTTTTGTGTTAGTTTGTTAATGATTGGTTACGTCCCTTCTTCTTCTTCTTCCTCCAGGACCTGGCTATACCAGTCCTAGGAGTAGACGGAGGCACAGACTCTGGGGAAAGGCCAGAAACGCCGGCAGGAGCAGAGGCAGTGGTAGCCTGAGGGATTTCAGGAGAACACCCTACTTCGGTATCTGCAGCAACCGTCGTAGAGGTGGAACCTACTGCAGGGGAGGCCCTCACTCCGGCTGCTGCGACAACCGTCGTGAGGGGAAAACTCCAGGCTGACTCCTGGTCGGGCAGTTCCTGGTTTTCCAGAGGAGGTACAAAGGTAAGGTCTGCCGGAGGTTCATCCTCGGGCGACAGAGGTAAGGATGAAGAAGAAGGAACTAGTGATTGGCCATGGGCTGTGGTAAGCTCCATGCCTGTTGGAGGATCTCCTGTAGGAGGATCCTTGATAAGGTTAGGCGCCGGCGCTAGCTCGGGGCCAGGCGCAGAGGTCAAGTTCGGTGGTGGCTCTACGTCCAGGCTGGACGGAGCTTGGCACTGCCCAGTGCTGCCAAGTGGCACTGGCAGAGAGTTGAGGTTGACTGGACCTGTGACGGGTACCGGAGGTGCAATACCTCTCAGCGTGCCCTTGGAAATGGGAGACAGAGGCTCCTGTCTCTTTTGGAAGGCTAAGCCTTGTGGAAAGTGGACATTGTCCGCTGCTGGTAGTCGGCTAGGGCACCTAGGCCAATTCGTGAGTGCCCCTATTACGTTGCAGGTTTTGCAACGGAACTGTGAATGGTCAATCTCCCTCCTTGGTAACGGGGGAGACTGTTGGTGGACGTACTTCCTGGAGGAAGTAGAATTTCGGTGACTCCTTGCTTTGGAGTGAATTGACATGGGGTTAGGACCCCTAGGCTTTTTGCATTGTGAGGGAGACTTCATGTCTTGCCCTAGGAGGAGGTCGTAACCTCCTGGGATGTAGCTTGCAACTGCAAGAGTACATTCTTTGGAGAAGTGAGGTCTGGTGACCCTCAATTGGACGGTCGGAAGGATCAGTTTAATGTGATTGATACCTTCGATGGTGATTAGTTGTCGTCTATCGACGGTAGCCCCTCGGGGGATTCTGTCTTCCCGTATCAGGGAGACTTGAGCGCCAGAGTCGTCGTAGGCTCTGACGTGGCTTGGCTGATAATGACTTTGGAGGGGTGCGACGGTTATAGGGCCCTTAGCTGGGGGTCCTAGAGAAGAAGGATTAGTAATGGCCATTGCGACGGCAGGAATATTGTGGTTCACGCACCCTCCGTAGTTGGCAGACATGTGACCCTTGCAGCCACAGTCTCGGCAGAACTTGTTCCAGAACCTCTTCCGTGGCACTGGATGATAAGGCCGAGATGGCCCCACAGGTTGCGAATCTGCGGAGTCACCAAGGCTGGCAGTGTGCTCTGGCACAGATGAAGAGTCCTCTCTGGCAGTGATGTGACGTGGGGAGGTTAAGGGAACCTCCGTTGAATCACCCTCGGAAGCAATTTCGGGGTTAACTGGTGGGCTTACCTCTTCCAAAAGGGAGGAGGTAGGCGGTAAAAAGGTAAAAGGCTGGCAGGATGCGGCAGGAATTTCTATCTCCGGCACTGGATCAGGACCAGGCTCACAAATAGAAAGGATGTCAGGCTGACCAGAGACGGCGGGACTAAGAGAGACAGGGGGTGCAGGGCTGGAAGCTGGCAGAGTGGCTTGAGCTAGGATACTCTCCTTACGGGCCTTCTCCCGCTTGATTTTGAGTTCCTGCTCCTTGAGAGCTAGCTCATGGTTTCTCTCTTCTGCTCGTTCCTTCTTTTCTGCTTCTTTGGCTCTTCTCTGGTTTTCCCTTTCTTCCTTTTCTTGCAGGCTTGCGGCAGCCTGCTGCGCCTTTATCCACTGGTCTAGTGCTGGTCCAGTGTAACCGGCCTCCTTGCCCAGAGTTATGAGGACTCGGAGCCTCTCGAGCTCTACGGCAAAGAAGTCGCGGGAAGCAGGGGAAGACATTTCCCTTAGGCTGCAGTAGAGGCTCTGATGAAAATGAAAATAATGGCCAGGAAGGGTACGGAATGGAATAGGAGTGCCTACTGTGGAAAGTGGCACTCACTTGGAAAGGTGTTCTGCGACGTGGTAGAGAAAAAGTCTGAGAAGACTGGGTGCTCTGTGGCACTTGGGAAGTGTCCCGTAAGTTGGTGGCACTTCTGGATTGGCACCTTCTAAAGAGGTGAAAAAATCAAATGGAGTGTACGGCGTACGTCACTCTTAAGGGCGTTCCTAAGTTGGGAGACGCTGGAATGGGCTACCTGTAGGTCCAATACAGGTGCACGGCACTTATGGGGAGGCGTTCCCTTGGGATGGTCCGAAAGATCACTGATCCTCGTACACGGACATTAATGAATTGGGCGTTCCGTAAGGACGGACACGCAGGTTTGTCAGCACTTAGGGCTGGTATTGCGGCACTTCTGGGAGGCGTCCCTTGTTGAGTGTTCCGAAGGATCACTGACCCTTGTACACGGACACACTAATTATTTGGGCGTTCCGTAAGGACGGACACGCAGGTTTAATGGCTACCTGTACGGCCTGTACAGGTGCAATGGCACTTATGAGGAGGCGTTCCTTGGAGCACTGGTATCGTGCTGGTATGTCCCGTCGGACGACACTAGATGCAGTATACTTAAGTATACCGAAGTGAAAGGGCACTGCTCATGGCAGAGTGTAATGGTGGAGGAGAGGAAGTAAAAGGTGGGAGTACTTCAGCAGCCAGTCGCTGGACAGTGTCAAGAATTAGTGGCACTGTGAAATGGTGAGACCTGACGTGCACTGGTGGTGGCCAGTCCTAAACTGGTAACGACTTCCCTGTCTGGAAGTAATGAATTGGCGTGGCACACTGTGCGAATTGTGCTTGCGGTATACGCAAGTCTTTTGTGATAAAAGAAAATGAAAAGACCACTCGGGCAACGACAGGTAATGGAAATTTTAGGAATGCTCAGTCCCTCGCTGAAGTACTCGGTAAATGAAATAAATAAATGTTTGCAAACTGCAATGGACACATGCGCGTACGTATCACGCTGTGTAAATGAAAGACACAAGAGACTAAAATAATGTTAATTCTGCATGCTATAATTAATGGTAAGATGTAGTACTCTTGGCTTCGTGAATACTGGGTTCTGGTTTTCTCTCTCTCTCTCTCTCTCGGAGAGGGTGAAAAAGGATATATGAATGAACTCCCTTATATTTGAATTGAACTACTTATGTTCGTTTAATATGACGCAACTTGCGTTAAATTATTTACTTACGTTAACGTTTTTAATGAAAGAATTGCTTTTGGATAACGTTTTATGAAAATGATAACGCGCTCGTGGTGAACGATTTTTACGTTAATGTTAGCGGCTTGCGCTTATGAAATGATTTGCGTTTCAATATGAATTTTACAAAGACGCGTTTTACGTTAACAATTCTTGTGATTTACTCTACTTGAGATTTACGTTAACTTTATGTAAGATTACTAGGTCCCTGTGAACAGTGAAATGACGGTAAGGATTTAAAACGATGTTAGCAAACAATTGTAAATGAGGTTACGTTAAGTGAAATGAAATTTTCGCTCAGCGCGCGAGTGAGCGATGCGAGGTGAAACACGTGAGGCGAGAAGAGCGGGTTAGCACCACGGTGTGCTAGCATTGATGGCGAATCAGCTGATTCTCTGTAAATGCGAAGGCAATTTACAACACAAAATTCTACTTTCTTATTCAAGGCGAATTACGTTAATTTCTCTGGCAGGACGATAGATACTAGTACCGAGATCGATATTATTTACGTTAAAACTTCGAGACTTACGTTACTTTGCTTAAATGGTTTAGATAATTCTGAAAGGGATAAAAACATGGCTGCCGCGGTGAGCGAAAACGAATGCTGGTTGAGACCGCGCAGGCGCGAAAGTGCGCTAAGCTGAATTAGCTGAGAGGTAGCGGTTACCAACACTTGGAATGAAAACTAAGTTAAAAATGAATACCCTAACATATCACAGACAAAAGAATTGTACACTTCTTTTGCCGTAACTATTAGTAAAACACTCCTAACTAGGTAGGCTTTCTAATACAGCCATAAACCCTGGCAAAGCACTTCCTAGTTTGATCTGGTCCTTTCTGGCATCTATCTGCACACGTGTTAGTGCTCGTTCGACAACAATGCGATTTACAAAATAGAATTCGCTCGGCGCTCTGGCCGTTTCAATATAATAATATTTCTACCTTCACATTTGTTTAACACACTTCTAAATAAAAAATACTTAAACGTACCTTAAGCTAACATTGGTTACAGAATAATCATATTAATGAATGGAATACCTTACCGTGAGTCAGTGTGTCTTCTTTCCCTGCAAGTGTGCTTGATTTACGTTTTGTAAAATAATTTACAGTTTACGTTTTACAACGGATAACGCGATTTACAAGCTCTTTTTTTAAGCAAGCTAGGTTCATATCCTGGCAAGGTCGCCAATGTTACGTATATAGGGCCTTGAGAGAAGCTAGATACGTAAACGGAAATAATTGAGGGATTTCAAGAGGGAATTGCTTGAACTTACCGTAAACTGATAGTTATTAATTTCTTTCTTTAGAGGGAAGGTCGCCAGAAAACTC
>NC_061090.1:80522712-80530212 GCF_015104395.2 Macrobrachium nipponense | reverse complement strand
TTTTACCCGGAATTTAACCAGCGCAATTAAGTCATTTTGGAAAATGGTATATCCAGCTGCCTGTTGTCCATAATATAAATCCGAAAAAACCTCCAGCAGACGGTCAATAGGCACCTTTGTGAATAATGACACCACATCGAAACTCACAAGCTTGGATTCACTAATAAATGTGTACATTATTTATCTTTTTTATCAAGTTAACATTATTCCTTGTATTAGCAACAGAAAGTTACCAACCAATTTACCTGCATTCGACGGGCGAGTATATTATGTCTGAGCAGATATAGACTTTTATCCTTCTCGTGTTCAGGTCGGTAACGTGACCTCGTTGTAAACCTTTCGATGTGGGTTCGAATCCTACTATGGACATGAGAATTACTTTATATTCTTGTATGGGGAGTTACGGCTTTGTACGCTGTGACAAGCATATCCAAAAAGTGTTCGGAATTCGAGAAGTAAGAGGGCATTGTGTTGCAATTGTAACTATATATATATATATATATATATATATATATAATATATATATATATATATGTATATATATATATATATATATATATATATATATATATATATATATATATATATAATCTTTCGTAGCCTCTTACAAATAGTGGTAGTTCTTGTTTTTCTACCGCATTCAGCCATTGATGTGAATATCTCGATGTCATTACCCAAAATTTTAAAATTTTACATAACGTATATATCCTCGACAAGCAGGCACTTGAGTTAGGCTCAAGGGCTCAAATGATCAATAACAAACGTTCCCCGAACGTTGATGTGAGTAGTCAGGGGACGTGTAGTATGTGCAACGTGACGCAATTGTTATAGTAGGTCGAATGTACAACATGACGCAATTATTATCATTATTATTGTATGTGCAAACCTTATGACGTTCAAACAGCCACTGCATTTTACACAAATACATGTGTATACATATGCTCAAATGTGTGCTTATGAAGATGTATTTGTGCGTACTTTCAAGTGTGTGATCAAGGCCTTCCCGGTCATTTACAAATCCTACTCTGGCAGGATAAATCGTTGAACAAATTCAGGTCATATCGTCGGTCACTCTTTTCAACTAGTTCCCATCATCATGCGTACAAATTAGCACATTCATACACATATATATATATATATATATACACACACATATATATATATATAATTATATATATATATATATATATATATATATATATATATATATATGTATATATTATATATATACAAAGATGTATGTAAAATGCAATGACTGTTTGAACGTCATAAGGTTTGCACAAATAATAATAATAATGATAATGTAATAGTGCAAATAATTGCGTCACATGGTAAACACACCCCCTGCCCAATACGTTTGGGAAACGTTTTCTTTTGCACATTTGAGCACCTGCTGCACCTATTATTGAGATATTCACATTAAAGAGTAAATAAACACGACAAAAGAACTGCTACTAATGACGAGAGACTTTACAAAAGATGTTTGAAGCATCACCATTTTGGTTATGAATAGAACCTGTAAGATTCATAGTATCCAATGCATATGAAAGGTAAAACACACACACACACACACTAGGTGATTCATCCATGATTTAAACAGTTAAATAAACAATATAGCAGTGACTGTTATGTTATTCTCTCTGAAACCACACCTTGTTAATATATATATATATATATATATATATATATATATATATATACATATATATATATATATATATATATATATATATTATATATATATATATATATATATATATATATATATATATATATATATATATATATATATATATATACACATATGTATATATGTGTGTGTAAAATGAAAGGTTGTTTAAACATCATAAGTTTGCACATATAAATAATATAATAACGATAATATTGCTTAATGTGGTATAGACGCCGTCCTCTAATACTTCCGTTACCAGTCAACGTTGGAGAACGTTTACACACTCTCTCTCTCTCTCTCTCTCTCTCTCTCTCTCTCTATATATATATATATATATATATATATAATATATATATATATATACACACGAGGGTAAGTCAATAAGTATCCGCACTCCAATTTTTTTTATTTAATACAACAGCAATACAAAGTTTACAGTGACATCATTTTTCAACATAATCACCCTGCTTTTCAATGCACTTGGTCCATCGTTGCACTAGCTTTTCGATACCCTCAGAAAAAAACGTTTTCTGTTGAGCATTGAGCCACGCATGCATCGCTTCCTTCCGACAATAGTCTATTGTCGGAAGGAGTTCTTTAGTTACACGACAACGCCCGTCCACATACCGCCGCCCACACTCTCCAAGAACTTCATTTCGAGGTGTTGGAACATCCTGCATACAGTCCTGATCTCGCCCCGTCTGATTACCATCTGTTTGGTCCACTTAAAGATGCTTTAAGAGGCCGTCGTTTCGCCACCGATCAGCAGGTGAAGGAAGCGGTGCATACGGGGCTCAATGCTCAACAGAAAACGTTTTTTTCTGAGGGTATCGAAAAGCTAGTGCAACGATGGACCAGGTGCATTGAAAAACAGGGTGACCATGTTGAAAATGATGTCATTGTAAACTTTGTACTGCTGTGGTATTAAATAAAAATAATTGGAGTGCGAATACTTACTGACTTCCCTCATGTGTGTGTGTGTGTGTGTGTGTGTGTATGTATATATATATATATATATATATATATATATATATATATATATATATATATATGTGTGTGTGTATATATATATATATATATATATATATATATATATATATATATATATATATATATATATATATAGTGTGTGTGTGTGTTTGTGTGTCTTTGTGCAAAATGCAATGGCTATTTGATCGTCATAAGATTTGCATGCATAATATTAATAAGTGAAAACTGCGTCATGTTGTAGACACCGTCCCTTGACTGCTTAGTACGTTAACGTTCGGTTAACGTTTATTGTTGTTAATCTGAGTCCTTGAGCCTAACTAATGCTTACTTGCCGAGGATATATAAGTTATGTAAAATTTTGGTTAATGACATCGAAATAATCACATCAATGGCTAAGTGAGGCGGAAAAAAAAAAAAGACATGAATAGCCACTATTTGTAAGAGACTGTACAAGAGATATTTGAATCGACATTCCAGTCATAATGAGAACATGTAAGATTTATATGATCCAGTGTATAAAGAAATGGATATTTCGTTAACTTCTGAGCTTATCAAAACGGATTTTATTTCATCGAAAATTAATTCGGGTATATGTCTAATGACGAGGATCAAAGCTTATGTAGCACCAGTTTGTGGGAACCTACCACCAAAAAAGGTCGCAGTCAAGTATTCCGAACGACGGGCGGGTAATACTGATTTTATTATAGATGACGATTACTTCCAATATTTCTATTGATTACAAGCAAAAGGTCAGCATGACTGGCATCCTACTAGGATGATCCTTGTATACTTGCTTTGTCGAAGTAGAGAGAGGTAGGCCTAGCCTCGGAGTTATCGATCTACGTAGATAAGAACATCCTTAAAAACACGCAAGATTCGAAGAGACGAGCAAAAACTAGACAACAAAGATTACCGAAGTTTACCTATAATGAATGAAACAGCTCCCGAACAAAATGCTTGGTGGTTCTCTTACACGAAGGTTTCTCTTGATGACATTGCCGTTTCACTAAACAAAAACATGTCTCCTCCTCCGAGTTCCCATATTACTGCAAATTTGGAAAGGGAACTCAAGTCTCAACTCATATTTCGTGAATGACACGCAGTTTTTCATCAAGGCTAATTTTTACGCTCTGGATGTATTGAATATAATAATAAAACTCTTCTGCAATATTTATGACGTAATTAATTACCTAGTATTGTAATTTCATGAGTAACAATATGTTTTACGATGATATTTCTGTACCCCACTGGATTTTCGACCGCCATGTCATAAATGTGTGTTTGAACTTGCAACTCCCACATCGAATAAATGATTGAAAATTATTCGGTAAGTACATTCAATTTTCTAATATCGTCTTGTTTTATGCAGATAATACGAAAGCACGTTTCTTTGAAATTAATAAGGACTGTGTACATGACGTTGGTTTTACAAGCCTATATACGGCTCTGTAGTGGTCTAGTGGATACTCTATAACACAACTGGTGGTACCAACATGTAAACCTTACGAAGATGTCGTTTTTTCTTTTTTTATAATTTCCCGACTGACTGAAGGGTGACTATGATGCAATACAGGGGAGATGGTTTGTGAAATTTACCGAGATATTGAGAGAGTCTTTTCGTCCCCGATGGGCTGGTACTAGGTATACATAAACACGCACGGCGTCCTCCAAATTTTCGCCTTGTTTGGTACAAGCTCCTAGGAGATGAACGTATATAAATTGTACAAGATAACCGGTAAATTTCTTATTATTTCGGTAGACTTCTAAAGTTACTCCAACAGTACTGCATGAATCTGCATGATATGCACCCTTTTCTATATTGTTTTGTCAAATTAAATTAGGCTACACGATATCTTGAAGCGGCCGTAGCCCCACATTTAGTAAATGGTCATGTTTATTGTTTTTCGGGATATTTTAATCGTTTTGATTGTATGTGAGAGGGGTTCTTTGTGGAAATAACGAGAACTGTGTATTGTACATGGTGTTGGTTTTGTAGAAGAACTTTTGCCATGTTGGCTATAGCTTGTCAGTTGGTAGGCTAACCCCGTGTTCCTAGTTGAGAATTCGAACACGTTAGTAAAGGTAACTTTGATAAATAGTGTACTGAAAATGTTTTAAACTATAATATAGGCCTCTAGCCAGGAGTTATGGTTGGTTTTCCATCCCTTTTCTGGACTTTAATGGTACCTAAAGGTCAGTAGCCTAAGTCAAGTGACAGATTTTTTGAGAAGCAACTAATCACCATCTAATGCAATGTATGCACTAATGAACATCTTTACACCAATACACCAAAAGCCATTAGTTTAACAAATCACCACTGCTCTGCCCAAAAGGGAGTTATGAGCATCATCCATCTTCTTCTTCTTCTTCCTAGCTTAAACCCATTTTTATATGGGGTCGCCATTGCGAATGAGTCGTCTCCATCGATTTCTGTCTTGTGCCTCGTTCTCATTTATACCTTTCAATTCCATATCTTCCCTTACACAATCACGCCATCTCTTTCTTGGTCTTCCCTTCTTCCTTCTACCCCGCACTTCCATTTCCATCGTATGTCTTCCAACATGATGTTCCTCCCTTCCTCCATGATTTCGTTAATGCCCAAACCTTCACCATGTTTTGCCCCAGGAGTTCGAATGGGAGAAAGGCATGCATATTGAGGCAGTCCTGGTGTTGGAATGTGGAATCTTCTCCTCAGGTCACTATGCAGCAAATAGATCCAGCAGCAGGTCTGTCTTCATGCCTGCCAAAATGCCCTGCACACATCAGAGGTTAGGGCCCACACACAAGAAAAGTTCAGACAGACTCAAACATTGAGCAGCCAACTTCAAAAACAGACTGTGACCCTATGGTGATATAGTTTTTCTCTGCCTTAGCAGTGATCTCGACTGGCAGAAGACAAGACTGACTCTGACTGCGTCTCCCTGATATAGGAATTGGCAAGGATAGTAGTGTCACTGGCCAGGGCCTTGAGCAGCAATCTGACAAAAGAGTCACAAATGTTTGGAGGTTTAAGAAGACCGTCCATAACTCCAAGAAGTTGATGTGCAGAAGTAAAAAGAAAGTTAGAACTTCCTAACAGTTCTACATCTGTCAAGTTTAATATGGACATAATTGATGGTTGAAATGTCTAAACTAATGAAGTAGTTAACAGGTTCCTGTGCATAAGCTGATAAAATTCACTACTAGACAGAAATTTTTTACCTGTTTTTACTCAAAAAGTATTTGTTAATGGGATTTTTAGTACTCCGATCTGATAGCCAAAACTTGAAAGACAATTAGGAAATGAATAAATAAAAAATAAAATTCATGGTAGTGGAGGCATTACTCACTTGAAATTTAGTGAATTATAAAATCCATTCACAATGCAAGTTATATACAAATTTCAAATTAATTTCAACATTTTATCGTCTTGTTACAGTAGCCAATACTTGAATAGTTATGTGGGAGAAGGATGGGTTGGTAGGGTAGGGGAAGTTGTTGAGGGCATCTTTGCAACAATGAACACATCATAATATCTTAGCAGTTGCACTACAGTATTATGTATAATATGAAAACTTTTTTGTCACAGTTGTAAAAGTAAATACGTATAATCTCTGGGTTTATATTTATTTAGAAAGCTGGATGGGAATTGGCAGATTCCCAACTGCCACCCCCACCAGCATACCTTGGATATTGCCCTGTAATTATAACATGCAGTTTTCTGGTAAACTATTCCAGTTCATGTT
This sequence comes from Macrobrachium nipponense, assembly GCF_015104395.2. Classification (NCBI taxonomy): domain Eukaryota; kingdom Metazoa; phylum Arthropoda; class Malacostraca; order Decapoda; family Palaemonidae; genus Macrobrachium; species Macrobrachium nipponense. The sequence goes on along the minus strand of NC_061090.1, from coordinate 80,523,825 downwards.
TAATAGATACAAATCCACCATTGGTTACTATAAATGGTGATTTATGCAGTTTCCCAACTCTGGACTTTAGGCAGGTTAGGATTGTGTCAAGTGATCTCTTGCTAGTATGTCAGGTTATTTAATCCCAGTATCCACTGGAACACCCTCTGAGTGAAAGCATGTATTTGTTAATTTCATAGAAAAAAAAACTATATAAATAAGCTGAAGAAGGGTTCACTAATTAGCAAACCGTTTCATTTTTTACCATATTGCCAAAACATCATTTTTTACCATATTGCCAAAACATCATTTTTTTACCATATTGCCAAAACAGACTTGTTCATGAATTTCAGATTCCCATGTATACATATGATGAGAGTTTTATATATAGATATGTCCTTTTTTTACCTTATTTATGGCAGTTTATTCCATTAGAAGTTAAATCTTGGATTTATTTTTTATATAAATTCCATTGTCATTCATTCTCATCATAGTCCTGAATGACCCTATGGGTCCCAGTGCTTGGCTTTAAGTCTAACTCACATATGCCAGAATGAAGGTTAAGTTTTCTAGATGATAACCAGAGTTGTTAGGGAGTATTAAAGGACTCATTTGCAGGACAACTGAAATCCATTATTACAGACCTTTAGGAATGAGGTGGATCAATTCAGAATACTTGCTGAAGCTACTAACTTGAGAGTTTGACAATTTAGCCCTGTTCATGTTGACTAGAAAATATTGTCAGGCTAATGGTGTTGACCCGAGTGTTGTTAGTTAACCTAATGGTGTTGCCCAGAGAATGTTGTTAGTTAGCCTGATGGTGTTGACTTTAGTGTATAAGTTAACCTGATAGTGTTGACCTGAGAGTGTTGTCAGTTAGCCTAATGGTGTTGCCCAGACAGTGTTGTTAGTCAGCCTGATGGTGTTGACCTTAGTGTATAAGTCAGCCTGATAGTGATGACCTGAGTGTTGTCAGTTAGCCTGATCATGTTGCCCGATGAGTGTTGTTATTTAGCCTGATGATGTTGGCCTGAATGTTGTAAGTCAACCTGATGTTGACCTGAGAGTGTTGTTAGTTAGCCTGATCGTGTTGACCAGGATTTGTAAGTCAGGCTAATGGTATTTACCCAGGAA
>NC_061090.1:80487712-80517712 GCF_015104395.2 Macrobrachium nipponense | reverse complement strand
ATATATATATATATATATATATATATATAATATGTATATAAGATATTATATTTATATATAATATAGTATATATATATATATTATATATATATAATATATATATATGTATGTATGTATGTATATATTATATATATATTTATACATACATACATGAATGTCTTTTTACTGTAATACAACAGTAAAATATGAAGATGAAAGGCCCATAAAACACTATTTCAACGTTGCAACGTATGTGCAATATTTATAATCGATTCCCATTAAAGAGAGAAAGAGCTAGAGGTGAAGTAATATATATATTATATATATATATATATAGAGAGAGAGAGAGAGAGAGAGAGAGCATTCTTTTTCTCTCCCTCTTACCCTCTTTCGTAATATCTGCTTTGAATATTGTTCACTCCAAACCGGTTCCCTCTGACTTTTCATCCAGAAAACATTAGATTCTCCCCGATTCATTACCAGACCAGTCCTCAGTAATCTGCTTTGCTAACTACTTATTTAGAGTTAACAGGATTCTCTCTCTCTCTCTCTCTCTCTCTCTCTCTCTCTCTCTCTCTCTCTCTCTCTCTCTCTCTCTCATTTATGTATATAATGTAAATGTATATTTTTCTTAACAAGAAAACATTTAGAACGGCTCCAATTTACCTGTTGGTACATCATGGTGGATGCTAGGGTTGCGCCAAACGCCTCTGACATAATTGCCCCACTTGATGTGGACTTGATAAACAATTTGCAATGTTGGTAAGAAACATGCATATATGTACATTGTTAATTATGGGTAAGAAAAAAAAAATGCACAGTCGAACTGACTACTGGTAGGATGAACTGCAATGACTCGCACTGTGACAGTAAAAAAAAAAAAATAATAATAATAAAAGAATATTCGCCCTTCGTTGCGCCCCGCAGAGGGGCTTTACCTCTTGTGGTGGTGCCCTGCAGTCATTACTTGAGATTCTTAGCGGCGTTCCTTCGGCCCTTGGCTGTAGCCCCTTGCATTCCTTTTACTGTACCTCTGTTTATGTTATCTTCTATATTACTTTCCACTCTCTTGTAACCATTTGTTTAGAGTGCAACTGCGAGGTTTTCCTCCTGTTACACCGTGAAACCTTCCGTACTCTCAATTTACCTTCTCCCAGCGCTGAATGGCCTCATAGGTCCCAGCGCTTGGCCTCACGGCTAAATTCCATATTCCAATTTCAGTAGCTGCGGGATTTTTCAAACTTGATTAAAAATTGACAACGTAATCAAGAAACAAAATACGGTATACAAAGAAAGAAAAGGCTCGTTAACGCCTTCTGGAGGTTTTCGACTCTGCCTCTTCCAGGGACTATAATATTAGACCCCCTGAACCTCTTGGTTTTCGAGATACCTACTCACTGTCTAGACATTATGGAACAAGAAGCACTACCTCCTTCGCCTGCAGCCTCGCCATTTTTCGTATTTACATTATTCCTATGACTTTGATTTCTGTCGGCTTTTTAATGTGACTGATTTCTGTCGGCTTTTTAATATGACTTTGATATCTGTCGGCTTTTTAATATGACTGATTTCTGTTGGCTTTTTAATATGACTTTGATTTCTGTTGACTTTTTAATATGACTTTGATTTCTGTCGGCTTTTTAATATGACTGATTTCTTTTGGCTTTTTAATATGACTTTGATTTCTGTTGGCTTTTTGATATGACTGATTTCTTTTGGCTTTTTGATATGACTTTGATTTCTGTTGGCTTTTTGATATGACTGATTTCTGTCGCCTTTTTTATATGACTTTGATTTCTGTTGGCTTTTTGGTATGAATTTGATTTCTGTCGGCTTTTTAATGACTGATTTCGTCGGTAGCTTTTTTAATATTTTAACTTTTGAATTTCTGTTCGGCTTTTTATGACTTGAATTTCTTTGTTTTTTCGGCTGTTTATATAACTTTGATTTCTGTCGGCTTTTTAATGTTTGACTTTTGATTTCTGTCGCTTTTTAATGTGCCTTTGATTTTCTGTCGGCTTTTTAATGTGACTTTGATTTCTGTCGGCTTTTTAATGACTTTGATTTCTGTCGGCTTTTTAAGTGACTTTGATTTCTGTCGGCTTTTTAATATGACTTTGATTTCTGTCGGCTTTTTTAATATGACTTTGATTTTCTGGTCGGTTTTTAATGTGCTTTGATTTCTGTCCGGCTTTTTAATGTGACCTTTGATTTCTGTCGGCTTTTTAATATGCTTTGATTTCTGTCGGCTTTTTAATTGACTTTTGATTTCTGTCGGCCTTTTTAATTGACTTTGATTTTCTTGTCGCTTTTTAAATGTGACTTTTGATTTCTGTCGCTTTTTAATGTTTGGACTTTGAATTTCTTTGTTTCGTTCTTTTTTAATTGATTGATTTCTGTCGGCTTTTTAAATATGACTTTTGATTTCTGTCGGCTTTTTTAATGTTTGACTTTGAATATTCTTTGTTTCGCTTTTTTAATATTACTTTGTTTCTGTCGGCTTTTTTTTTAATATGAACCTTTTGATTTCTGTTGGCCTTTTTTAAATATGACTTTGTTTCTGTCGGCTTTTTATATTTGACTTTTTTGAATCTTTGTTTGGCTTTTTAATAATAACTTTGATTTTCTTGTCGGCTTTTTAATATTTTGACTGAATATCTTTGGCTAATTTATTTGACTTTGGATTTAACTGTCGCTTTTTAATGTGACTGATTTTCGTTTCGGCTTTTTTAATGTTTGACTTTTGATGTTCGGCTTTTTAATGTGACTGAATTTAATTGTCGGCTTTTCTTTTTAATGTGACTTTGATTTTCGGTTTCGGCTTCTTTTTAATGTTTGACTTTGATTTCTTTGTCGGCTTTTTAATAGACTTTGATTTCTGCAATATACGTTTTCTGCTTTTTAATTTATGACTTTGATTTCTTTGTCGCTTTTTAATATGACTTTGATTTCTTGTTTTCCTCCACATTTAGCTAAGAAAACTTAAAATAGGGCCAATCATATTATTAAACTTCCATTTCTTGCTACTATTGTCCTAACCGTGTTTTGGAAGTAAATGAACCGTACTGGGAAGAAAGAATGATAACAAATCTCTATTTTTTTTTCAACTTTGTCCTTTAGCTGGTCTAATTCCGTCTTTCACAACTGTGGCTCGTCGAGATTTATATCGCTACCCCTTCCACGAAAAACAAAACTGGCAAAATTTATATTCGGGTGATATTTTCGCTTTAAGAGAACAACAGGTGACGGTTAAAACGCACCCGTATCTGTGTGTGTGTGTAAGAGAGAGAAGAGGGGGAGGGGGGGGCGCCAGTTGCGGGAGCAGTTTGCTGTGAGGAATATTGCACTGAAAAAAGTATCTCGGGCAACTCTGGCAAAATGTGTTGAGTGAATCAGCCGCTCCGCTAAAGGTTAAAAAAAAAAAAAAAAAAAATTTGAAACCTGCCCTTAAACGCTGTGCAGGCCGTAGTAAATCGAGTGACATCTAACCATATCTGAAGGTATTAGATTCCTCCTGAAACCGGTAAGGACCCTTTCCATAGAGGAGCAAGCAAGCAAGCAGTCACATGGTTCGACCGAGACAGAAATTCATACAGACGTGAAAATCGTTGAAACAACGTTTGGATGGGGTTGCTGGGGGCTGTGACGTCATGACGTGGCTTAAAGGTGATGCAACCAAGTGTCATATGAGCCTGGCCCGTCCATGCTACCTCTCTCTCTCTCTCTCTCTCTCTCTGTCTTTGTATGCATGCAGACCAGAGAGAGAGTTGGGGGGGGGGGGGGAGGTGAAACGAGCTTCTTTGGTAACAGAATTACTTTAGGCCAAAACTATGTTCATAATTGAATCATTACCAACAACTTTATATATAAAATATTTATTTCTAAACTATACCAACCATGTTACAGATGCGCAGGCCTAAAGTCCTACTTTTAACCTCTTATCTTGGTCTTCTCAACGTCAGTGATCAAGAGTCACAAAGACCATTATAAAATCAAAATGTTTATCCGATTTGCTTTCCACAGTCAAGATAAAGAAGAGGAAACGGCCGCCCGTCTGTCAGCTGATAAAGATGGAGTCGGTTTCTCACATTCAAGCAAGCTTTAAAGGGGTGCTTGTGGGCTAAGACTCACCATCTATATATATATATATATATATATATATATATATATATATGAGTGTGTGTGTTGCTGTAAAACTGTGAAACCGGTGATTTCTGAAATTTTCAGGTAGTTCGTGAAATCGCCAATTCACTTAGGACATTTGATCTCCGATGGCTAGTATTTACTAAAGTCTAAAGTGTGAAGGATTTCGTCAAATCCCTGGTTTCACAATGTTACTGTAACATATGTTTTATATATATATATATATATATATATATATATATATATATATATATTATAAATATATATATTATAACTTTATATATATATGTATATGAATACGTGTGTACATATCCAAAATAATACTCTTCGCCTTTTTCCTCTTTTTCCAGGCTATACATTGACTGTATCTTGACTGGACTTTCCCTGTCGCAATTGACTGAACCTCGTCTACTTTTTTCACCATTTTATGGTGGCTCCTTGCTGAGAATTTATTTTTGCTTCCCTGCCACTTCTTCTTTCGCTTGCATCTTTCTCTGTTCAGAATTCTCGCTTGAGCTGTGGCCCTAGCATACATGCTTCAGGTGATGCAGATTTCCTCGTGAAAACTTTGCTCACAAGCGCCCCCCCCCCTTCCCCCATCGAAATATCTTTCATATTCCGCCTGAACCATATTTGAAATTATCTAACTTTGAGAAAGTAGTGCAGTCTCGGAGATCATGTATAGGACTCCAGGAAACCTTTGGTTTTTAACCTTTATAACGGGAGAAGGGACAAGGCCCATGATTTGCACGCACCGTCTATGAAAATTTCTTTAAATATTTGAGTTCTTTGTTGCTGCAGAAGTCTTGGGGATAGGTTCATACCACAAGCCCAGCTGAACCGTGTCATTCAGAAGACGAAAATCATTTTTTCGATTTGAGCAGCTTCCTTTGCCCTTTGCGGGACATATCTAGGCCAGATTGGGAGGATCTCTCTCTCTCTCTCTCTCTCTCTCTCTCTCTCTCTCTCTCTCTCTCTCTCTAGGGAGATCTTTTCCCTAGAAAAGCATGAGAATAACTTGAATGAGCATTTATAGGTTTTTGTAAAAGAAAACTATTGAGATGGCTTTCTGTCTCTCCGTCTTCCCTCAGAAGGCTCCAAATCGCTATGTAGATCATCCACCCTCCAGTCATCAAACACCAAATTGCAACCCTCTAGCATCAGTACTTTTGGTTGTATCTAAGGTGAAAGTGAGTCATGATCGTGCGTCTGGCACTGCTAAAGGTACCAACAACACAAGCCACCATCAGGCCGTGGCTGAGAATTTCATACAGCATTATACGCTCTACAGAAAACTCGATTGCGCCGTAGAAACTTCAGCCCACATTCTACATGTAATTTGTTGTTTTTACCGGCGCATTGCAAAGTAGTTCCCAGTGCGATGGAATTGGTTTATGTGCTACGCTACTGTGCGGGAAAATACGACAGATTAAAATCAAAATGCGAATTAAAACAGGACCCTCCGCTCTCCGGGCGGGTGGGGGAGGCGGGAATCAGACATCAAAGGCCCCGACAATCTGATCACCGTTTTCGGATTTGTTTTGACTGCGATTGATGGCGACCCGAAAATGGGTCGCAGGAGCTGGACCCGGCAGACCTGGCTGTTTTATGCTGCAGATAAATACTGCTCATCGGTGCTCGTGAACCTGGTGGCACTCGATTGTGGAATATCGTGACTCATTAAAAGGACATCATTTCGAAGATATGCTCTGGCCGCGTCGAGGCTCTCTCAAAATATTGAGAGAAATGAACAGAAACATTGTTAGCGATGACTCATGTACTTTGTCTTGAGTGGACAGAGATGGAGAAGATCCCTAACTTTTTTCAGGGCTAAAACACCAAAATTAAATCTACAGTCAGTAAAGGGTCAGCTTTAGGAGATAAGGTCTTTATTGTCCCTGTGGATTATTATTATTATTATGCTGTATTACAGAAACCATGGTGCTGACTGACGTTTATCATCTTTAGTAGGCTTAGTTACATTTCTTTTACGTTTTAATTTATATATATATATATATATATATATATATTATATATATATATATATATATATATATATATATCACGTTTCATATATTTTGTGATCAAGTTATTCATTATATATATATATATATATATATATATATATATATATATATATATATATATATATATATATATATATATTTACACACACGCATACAGGTATATAATGTAATTTTCTTCAAGTCATTGTGGTTCCAGACGAAACTAAGCTATAGTCCCTATCCATCCTTTAATAGCCGAATGAAAAGACGAATCCCCGTTGCAAAAACTTTCACTACATCGGCCCCATTAACAGCACGTAGACCCGTTGAACACACATACACACACACACTTCGTACCTACTGACTTCTGTCTCTCACGAGTGATATTCGTATATTTATATTTTACCCACCCAAGAAAAGCCGAAAAAGATTGGTGTCTCCTGCTGTGTCGCTTTGGTAGGCATGAGGCTGTTTGCAAAATTGGTACATATTTTTTTCTTCGTCATAATTCCTCTAGATTTTATATTTACTTTCATGATAGATCATATATAGTAATATATATATCATATATATATTTATATATATTATTATTATATATATATATTCTATATATATTATATTATATATATGTATATACCTACATGTGTACGTATATATTTCGATAACATGTATGATATATTTTTGTCTGTGCAGGTTTACGTGTACACGCGATCGTATGTATCTTACGATACATGCACACAGTGCACAATGCATTTATAGTACGTATGTATTCCCGCACCGCACGGACGTTTTATCTATTTCCAGAACAATCATCATTTTCGCTGTCGTAATGATTCATCAGCGAGTCGATAGGATTGGCACCGTCTGGGTCACTCCCATTACCTGGTAGTTAATTACGCATGATAGTCTCTCTCTCTCTCTCTCTCTCTCTTTGTGAACCCTCTTCAACATTATCTGCTGTATCGTTTTTAAAAATAGATATAATTAAATGTGATGGTAAGTACGAATAAATACAACCTGATTCCCGTGTAATTCACCTGTTCCCCAGACGGTAAATACGGACTATTGTTAGTGCACAGAAGTTGTTTTTGTCCCCCACTGAAACGCTGTTTATAGCATTAAAAAAACAAAGAAGAAAAAAACGCAAACGAAGCCAATAGAAGCATTATTAACGCTCTGTTAATTTGAGGGTACAGAAAAAAATGGTTTGTTTTTCTTGGCATTTTCAGAGTATCCAGTGGAAAAGATTGCCCGTAAAGTGTGCGGTATGTCACGTGTCCTTTTTCCAGTCCTTTAAGAGAGAATTCCAGTTTCCAGGAAAGAAACGTGCGCTATGAAACGAAGAGTTGATAACGGTCGAGTTTCTTCTCTAGAAATCTGTTGGTTTGTTACTAAATGCAGAAACCTTTCTTTCTATATATGGTTGTAATGTTGCCAGTGCACTGTGTAGGCATTACTTGAGGTTCTCTGCAGCGTCCCTTCGGCCCCTAGCTGCAACCCCCTTCATTCCTTTTACTGTACCTCCGTTCATATTATCTTTCTTCCATCTTGCTATCCACCCTTTCTTAATTATTGCATAATGCAACTGCGAGGTTTCCTCCTTTCACACCTTTCAAACCACCTGTACTCTCAATTTTCGTTTCAGTGCGTTGAATGGCCTCATAGGTCTCAGCGCTTAGCCTCTGGCCTCAATCTTATATTCTTATCCTTCTGCGACATGACAACTGCCATACAATGAACTGTTAGGATTTCGAGCTACTAATATTACCCAATTTGCTGTTGACTGAAATAATTGAAAATATGGATTGGGCTCAATTTCAACATTGCAGTATTGTTTTCGTTTGTCTGTTTAACTTTCGGTAATGAAGTTTTTTTTTAACCTTAACGGGAAAACCTTCCGGGATTCTATTCTGTAGTTAGCCAATGAATTTCTACGAAAAGTGTTTTTTTAATTTATAGATATATATATAGATATACCACACATACTCATACATACATATATATATATATATATATATATATATATATATATATATATCACATACATAACATACATATATACATATATATATAATATATATATATATATATATATTATATATATCTATATACATATATTATATACATACATCATACATACATACATATATATATATATATATATATATATATATATATATATAATATATATATATATATATATATATATATATATATATATATAGTGCGACAAAGTGCCAAGTATCTGGTTACTACACTTACCAATCCTTAAATGAGTACCTCACAAAAGCCAGACGCCTAAACCTTCGTCACAGGTAATAAACGACTGAATACTCTAAAGGCAACAGTGATCCCTTAAACAACTTACCAGTGTTGCAGAAAATCAGACTAAGCTCATTAAAACAGGTGTGAGGTAATCTTATATGTAATCAAAATAATCAAAGGGCATCACTCCATCAACAATTTTAAAAGTCTAAGTATTTCCCTGATTTCAGAAGTCTAACTCACTTCAAGTAAATTGAAGGAAAACGCCTCAGTTACCACTCAATGTTTCTACCTAATCACAGATATATGCATATATATTGGTGAAAAAGAAAACACTTATAAAAATTTTTAAATACAAAAAATTTATTATTAAACTCAAAATTTATAAGTGAAATTCACAATCTCAGGGAAATTACTGTTACTTGAAAACAAAGCAAAGTTTAATAAATTCTTGAATTAATTAAGTAAAATTAAGTCAAAATCAATTTATCACAAAATTCAAGAAAATTGATTAATTAATCGAAATTCAAAAATGTTAGGCAATAATTAAAATTTGGAAATTAATTCACAAGTGTTAAATTCAATTAAATGCGCAACAATTAAGTAATGGAAAAAGTTAATTAAATTGTGAATGTGAGCACAAAAAATCACCTCAATAATAAAAATGGATAAATGCACAAAAAAATTCACTTCAAATGAAACAAACACAAAAATTTGCAATGTGTAAAAATTTAAACGTTTCATGAAACCACTGTAACTATTAGTTGCAAGTAATAAATTTTATAACCCGTTACCTTGGTACCAATTTTCTTTCTGCTGCAGCTAGCTCCAAAAATCTCACTAATTCACAATATTTCACAAAAGAAAAGGCACGTTGCACACTTGCACAATGTTTGTTCAGATTCCACAATACTCACTAAATACCAAATAACTCTAGGAAAGACAAAATCTAAAATATATGAATGACCATTCAGTAAGTATAAAATCTTTATGTTACGTTAATATCAAGTATGGCGAGGGAAACGCTAGGAATTCAAAGTCTGTAATGAACACTTTTTCCTTGTTCGGAAGCTGAACAGTGGATTTCGCACAAAACGTTTTATATATATATATATATATAATATATATATATATATCTATATATATATATATATATATATATATATATATATATATATTTAGATAGATAGACTGATAAATATGAAGAGATATAGATAGGATAATGAATGAAACCTGAAATATTAAGAAAAGAAAACATTTTGAGGACCAAGAATTGTCTTAGCAAGAGTTGGTGTTGAAAAGCAAGTCGTCAAAAAATCTTCCTGGATAAATAAATAAATGATAATAATAAAAAATATTCTTGTCATAAAATTCATGATCATCAGTGGCTAGGCAAGGCCTAAAGTCAGGTAGGCCTAAGATAAAAGTACAAAATGGGCCGAAATAGAGTTTTCTGTACAGTGTAAATGGTGTGTAAGCCGCAGTCCATGAATCTTTCAGCCATGATCCGGTGGTGCCTTGTCGTGTATCGTTGCCAAATGCACGATCATGCCTAACTTTAACCATAAATAATATAAAAATCCCTGAGACGACTGCAATTTGGTGTTTGATGACTGAAAGGTGGATGATCAACATACCGATTTGCAGCCCTCTAGCCTCAGTAGTTTTTAAAATCTGAGGGGGAACAGAAAAGGGCATCTCAATGGTTTTCCGCTACTATTTCTTCGCCAGAAGAGAGACCCTCAGAGGCGGCCGTTGCCATAGGCCACCACCTCAATCGCCACTATTGCTCGTAAACCGCGCCTACGTGTGGGACCATTTCCCCAATAACCTAGTTATATGCAAATAACCCGATCGTGTTTATGGTCTCGTTAGTGTATTAGTCCCATCAAACCGTCACATGAGTGTCAGTATAAGCTCATTATTCGGTAAAGTCAATCGCCTGGCACTCACTTAGCTGCAGGATTCCTGCATTTAATATTTATCATACAATAAAGGAAATAAATGCAGGTGTTTTTTCATGATTTTATACGGTGGTGGCTGTGTGCAATGTCACCTTGCGCTTTATCTGTGATTCTCGTCCATCTCGTATCAGTGAGCCTATACTCGGTCTGCGTTTATCGTTAAAATGGAACCGTCTTTTCTATATATATATATATATATATATATATATATATATATATATATATATATATATAATGTGTGTGTGCAGACGCTCTATGTTTACTGATTCATGATGATTTTTAATTTTTCGAAAAGTATCGATGAAATGTATCGGCAAACCGCACAAAAATCCAATATGTGAACTATGACTAAATACGCTTCTCTGGTGAAGTGGTGGCTTTTAAGATTGATCTGCGAGACTGTATGTTCAGTGAGTAAAGATGTGTGTTTACGTGAAACGTTGATTGATCCTTCGATATCCAATAAAATCAGCTGTGTCCGCCGAGTCTAGAGTACGTACGAGAACGCGCCATAATTAGGGTTGGATCCATAGGTGAGGTAGTAGTGCCGTCGGTGCGCCTCTAACTTAAAGTTTGTTGCAACGTGCGGTCGGCCCCCCCTAGCTGCAACCCTTTTCGTTCCTTTTACTGTACCTCCTTTCACATTCTCCTTCTTCCGTTTTTCTTTCCCCTCCTATCCTAACAATCGATTCATGGTGCAACTGCGAGGTTTTGCTCCTGTTACACCTTTCAAATCTTCTGATTGTCAATTTCTGTTTCAGTGGTGAATGACCTCATAGGTCCCAGCGCTTGGCCTTTGGCCTAAATTCTCTCTCTCTCTCTCTCTCTCTCTCTCTCTCTCTCTCTCTCTCTCTCTCTCTCTCTCAAACAGGACGACGAGGTATTGGTAAGGGCGCTTTTCCTACATCTCCACCATGTCTGTTCTAAGGCCTATATAAGCAGTGACCTTACACCTGGTTATTAGTAGATTGTTGTAGCTGGCGGCAGAGAGGGAGAGTAATTAACTGACACGTAAGATTTGTAATCCTGCAAATACTATCCCACGATCACCCCATATTCGTGAGATAATGTGTTTCTTCGTCTGTATTCATATGTGTACGTGTCTCGACCCTCGAAGGCATTCGTAGAAATGTTATCATTGTGGAAACATGACTACTAGTTCTCAGGATTTGTGCTGATTTTGGAAAACAAACGAGACGGTAAATGTTGGGGTTTTTTTATACCCTGTGTTTTCGTGTTTTTCTCTGTGAACATTAGAACATCGTCGTTTTATTACACTTCAGAAATTCACATTATTTGAAGCGGACTTCTATGCAAAGCAAATTTCAATAGCCAAACAACAGCAGAAGTCAAATACAGATTAGACGGATCTTTACTATCGTAAATTCACATCAACCGTGCATTTGATGTCTAGGCCAGTCCCTTACGATGCTCCTGATTGGCTGTTGATAAGCCAATCACAGGGCTGGAAAAGAGTTCACATAGGCAGGTTGTATGTTCCACATCTCTTGGCTGATACTTTTGAAAGACGTATCCCTCAGGAAAGATGGAACACAGATCCTACCCATGTGAACTCTCGAGAGAGACTGAGTGTTTCCAGCCTTGTGATTGGCTTATCAACAGCCAATCAGGAGCGTCGTAAGGGACTGGCCTAGACATCAAATGCACGGTTGAGTGAAATTACTGTTGATAGTGACCCCCCAAGGGTTTTAACCCGGTATGTATCCACTTTTGTGGTGTGTTTAGTACAAGTCCGTTGAGGATTACCGTAATAACATTAACAAAAAACTAAATATCATAAAGATAGTGACTCCCAAGAAATATGAGTCATAGATAACGACCCCCAACTATCTAGGGAGGATCCCTTTAGACTCATAAACTCAGCAGGAACAGGACTACAAAGCGAAATAGTGACGTGAGTCTAGCAGTAATCATGTTGAAATGTCAAGTTTCGTGATAAATCAAAGACTTAAAGCGTAGTCGAAACTTATGACGCATGATTCAGTTTTGGGAAAAGAATGGAATAATGTCGAATCCAAACGGCAGTTTGTATGTTCTTTCTTTATCGAGAAATGATTTTGTATGTCTTCATTTTCTATCTTTCTCTTTCCTTACAGATGGGGAGAATTTAACAAATATCAGGTTCTCAAGTTCTGGAAATAACTCTTATTTAAAACTGATGTACGAGCCAAGTTCCCTCTTTCATTTAAAATCATCTTTTGTCTCTCGTTAGAACGAGATTCACACAGTCTAGTTTTATCTTCTTTAAAGGCACGCGATCCATAGCTAAGCCGGAATCTATTCTCCCTCCAGGTGATAGTCCTGAGCAAACTATGGAACCAGAGCCTCAAGGAGATTTGTTGCGTCAAGGACTCGACTTGAATCAGAATCTTGGACTATCATCTTCATTCCCGCCGTCAGAACAGTGCTGTCATAATCATTTAATTATCAACTCGAAAAGAACTCACAAACCGTCATGGATGAAGTAGGAAAAGGGATACGCAATCCCATTTGGGGATTCTAGGAACGTCACTGTCCCTGGGAATTTCTGGAAGGCGAGATGCCAACCACGAATTTTCTCCGTGATTTTGTAGGGCGAGGAGAGTAGCGGCTGCGGGGCTCACAGTTGCGTGTGTACGTTAGATGCGCATACGAGGGAATCATTTCGACAATTCATCCGTTATGACGTTATCTGAGATGATAAGCTGAAAGGAATTCAGAATAAGTTTTGTTCATGCAGAAGAAGAACTGCACTGCCAAATGACGATGGTACTACCGTTGCCTCGCTAATGAATGTCAGTTACGAATGACATAATAGAATTGCTAGTCGTATGAATGTTACGAAATCTCCTTTTCTTCAAAGTTCATGCAATGAAGAGCAAAGGTGTAGTTATCATGTATTAGTTTCAAGTCTGCAGTCTGGGATTTCCCCGACGTCATACTATCGTCGGGGATTTTTTTCCCCTATGTAAAGGCAAAACTGAAATGATGACATCATTGCAGTTATCATCGTCTTCAAGAATATACAATCACCCTTCTGTATGTGTCTCTTTGTCCGCCTGTCAAGGAGGATTGCAAAGTCGTAAATGGATTTCGATGTATATTTCTGGTGTGGCAAACAGGCCGAAGGAGTGTTGATTAATTGTGTGTGTAAATGAGTTGCTTTTATAAGCCAGTTACTCCAACCCTGACCGTAATGTCAGTCTCAAAAACCCTTGATAACCTCAGTAGACAAAATCAGTCTAACGTAGAGAACTTCTATATATATATATATATATATATATATATATATATATATATATATATATATATATATATATATATACAACCGTGAATTTACGTTGTCCTAATTCCCCCAACTACTGGATCTTTAGTGTATCTATGCAGTAAGTGCTCAAAGAAGTTTGCTTGGCAAGAATATACATTCCTGGGCGTTTTCCCGTTCTATATAAGTATATGTAATGTCAGAGGGCAATAGAATATAAGCATGATTATGTGTATTTTTTATTTTTTACTTTTTTTACACTGTAAGGGTTATATGCATATCCTAAATTGATGGTTGTTAATTTTTATAGTGAATAGCAGGTTTTACCAAATATAAATTTTTTACCATAGTTTTAAAATCAAACTTTCATTTCATTTATTAATCAGTTCATAGATTCATTGATATACCTATTCATCTCAAACCAAATTCACCATAGCGCTGAATAATCTCTCCGATTCTAGTGCTTGGCTCCAAGCCTAAATTTCACCTTCCATTAGAAAAGCTTTCCTGCTTCTTCGTAAGAATAGCGAAAGTAAGTGTAATATAGCGATTGCTTTGTTTACTTTATAGGGTTTCCACTTGGTGTTTTGGTATGAGATTAAAATAAATTTGTTCTTTCATTTATTTTTATTTATTTTTTATTTATTTATTTATTTATTATTATTATTTTTTTTTTTTTGGTGGAGCGGCTTGACAAAATGACTGACGACCGTGTTAATCTCTAAACTACGTCGGAGTTCACCCGAAGAAATCTCTGTAGATTCATGTGATAACCTGCCCAAAATATCGTTGTTTTAATTGAATTCTTTAATTCTGTGATAAACGCTGTTTAGTATTTCTAGTCGAACGACATGGAACGGTATCATGCAGTTAGATGATGAACTGATATCGAAACCTTTTGCATCAAAGATCATTCGTAGCCTGCCTAAGACAACACCTGATCCTTAAGCCCCCCTCTCCCCCCACAATACGCTGAACGGTCTGAACGACTGTCTGTATCGTTCGCAAAAACACTGTGTATGGGCTTGTCTGAATGCAAAAGTGGGCGGAGTTTCGGGTCTGAACGATCTCAGCGGGAATCTGTTACGACCAGGTTGCTGGCTTGCGACTTAAGTCTGTCATACACAGGTCGTTCAATGTATGTGTTTGTCTGCCGATATAATGCTATCGCGCGCGTCTCTTCTAGAGATGATGCCATGTCTTCACGAGACAAAATCTTTGTTGAGACTGAAATCGGTGCGGAGATCGTTCATACTGTATGTATAGTATGTGTGGGGGTCGATAACGACAATCGTTGAGTGTATGGGGGCCTTTACTCTTCATTTGAACATTCTTGGCATCATTACAGGTGCGTTATCTCTTTCGGAAATATGGAAAAATTGTCCACAGTGGGTGACATTGCTTAAACATAGCTTTAGGATGAAGGTAACTATATGTTGCCTTGTGTTGTATAATCTGCCACAAGGGAAGGTTGACTCCACTTTGGTTGTGTCGACCAGTTAACTTCTTCGATTTCGTCCCTAAAGCCTAAACCCATATGATTTTCCTTTATTATTATTGTTATTATTATTATTACTACCGGTGGTGGTACTTTGAAACACTCATTCCTGTTTGATTGCTTGTATAATTTGAGAACTCCATTTTCAGACTTGTCAATGTTATTTTGAACCAAAGGCCAAAGAGAAATAAAAACAATATCTGCAATGAAAACTTCAGGTAGGACTTGTCCGTCGTGAGTAGGAGATTTATTATATCTAATAATTATGCTCATTTTCTTCATAGAAAGGAATCCAAGATTTGCTGTCTTAATAACTGACTTCAGTTTCGATTCAGTTCAACTTCGAGGAGTTTTGCTCCCTCCGTCTCGTTTGACACACCTCATTTGTGGTAGTGCTCCAGAGAATGGGCGGCTCTTCTTTCGTTATTGTTCTCTTCATCATCAACAGACTGAACTTGCTTGTGGGTAGTATTGCTCGTCTCGGGTATACTGGAAAAAAAGTGGCTAGTAAACTGGTAGTTATATTATATTGTATATATATATATATATATATATATATATATATATATATATATATATATATATATATGTGTGTGTGTGTGTATATATATATATATATATGTAATATATATATATATATATATATATATATATATACACATACGTAATATACATATACATACATTCACTAGCTGACCAACCCCCTGCTCCCTGTAGGGGGTTGCCATCAGTCCACCTCATGCAGTGCACTGTAGGCATTACTTAACGTTCTTTTAGCTTCCTTCTTCCACTAGCTGTAACCCCTTTCATTCCTTTTACTGTACCTTCTTTTATATTCTCTTTCTTCCATCTTACTTTCGACCTATTTCAAACATTGGATTCATAGCGCAGTGCTTGGCCTAAATTCTATGTTCAGTTCTATTCAATTCAACCCAGCGCTGCCTGGGATAACCCTGAATGACAACTGGTAAACTCTCTCTCTCTCTCTCTCTCTCTCTCTCTCTCTCTCTCTCTCTCTCTCTCTCTTTCAATTTTTCTCCTCCCTAACACCCCTTCTACTCTCTCTCTCTCTCTCTCTCTCTCTCTCTCTCTCTCTCTCTGTAGTGGGAGTAATGCCTGCAGTGTACCTTTTTGCAGTGCACAATAGGCAATACTTCAGGGTTTTTGCAGCGTCCCCTCAGCAAATCTTCTACTTTACTTCCATGCTAACTGCCTTTCTGCCACCTTGCCATCCCACACTCTCTCTTTTATTTCATCTTGTGACTGCGAGGATTTCCTCCTAGTACATTAAAAAAAAATACAAAATCTTAAAACAGAAAAAAAAGATTATATAACACTTAGACATACGATTAGTGTAAGGAGCTGACGGCTACATACGTCAGAACAGAGGCTTTGGAACCCCTTTGAATAATGCAGGGCAGATGCTTGCAGGTTTCCAAAGGCCAGGATTGAAGGGTTCCTGAGGCAACTGGGGATGTAGAAATGGAGTGTTGCTATTGTGCCTCGTTAAGCTCACTCCTTCATGTAATGAATGACCACCCTTGCAACCAGTACCCTGTGAGTGAAGGCTAAACTGCTCTGAGGTTGTGGAGCTTTTGTGCCTTGGAGTCCTAGCCAACTAAAAGCCCCAGACGAGCTTCTATGCCATTGATTGTGGAACTTCCTACCCGTGGGGCCTGCTGGTGTGGCCATTGTGGCCATTACTTTGGGATTTTCATGGTTGGAGGAGAAGCATTCAGGTAATAACATTCTGGCTGTTGAAAGTTTAGTAATTTAAGGGATGCTGCTGTTCACTCCTGGCGAAAAATCATTTGCTTAGGCTAATTGTGTTGATCAGTTGTGAGCTGCGACACGTTTGGTATCGTCTAACAACAGGGAGACCGTATGTTAGTGTGGCAGCAATAAGAGGTATCCTGGCGACGAACTATGGAAAACTGTCCATGGATAAATGGATGCAGCAACTGTGGGAGCACTCAACCACCCCCCTTTTTTCCTTTCCAACTGGTCACAATAGAAATAATACTGAATTAAAAGCACAGGTAGAAATATTGCAACCAAGACACAAACAGAAATGCCTCAAGAAAAGTTAAAATTAAAGCAAGCATGTGCAAAATGCATGGTTAACAAGTGGTGCATCAGAGCAAGGTAGTCTCAGTGTCTGTCTGTCCTGTCTACAAGAACAGGAAGTAGAAGAATTGGAAAAGGAACTAAAGGAGTTGACAAAGGACAAACTCGAAGGCAAGAGAGGAGAAGACATGATGGAAAAGGAAATTGGAGACTCATGAAGAGAAGTTACAAACCTTAAGAGAGAAAAACAGGAATTGAACAACGACATAGTCGAAAACAGAGAGAGTATAGTGGAGATTAGAAAACAATTGCTTAAGACCAGAACCAGAAATGAAACAGAAACAAGCACTAGACTAGGTACAAAGAAAGAAACTTACAAGGATAAAAATAATGAATTGAAGAGAGTTGTTGGTAGAAGAGTGATAACAACCAGAAAACACAATTGTCCCCCAAAAGGAATCAACACAACGAATAGATTTGCTGTGCTCTCAGAAGTAGAAGAGGAAACAATCTTAATCGAGACTCGTTAGTAAAAGATCAGGGCTTAAATTTGTGGCCAAAAATAGAAGTAAGAGAAAAGTTCATTCTTACCCAGGCACAGAAGCAAAGAAGATAGCCAAGGCAGTGAAAAAAAACCAAGGTAGATAATAGAAAAAGTGCAATCATAGTGCAGGGAGGAGGAAATGACTTGTTTCTAAAAGATAGAAGAACTGGCCAGACAGAGGGTCTTGTAGCCAACCTGACTAATGTTGTTGAGAACATCCATGAGAAAACTGATAATAGCATTCTTATAGGACTTTTACCTAGAACCAATGTAAGCCAGTACCGTAGCAAGGCAATTGGAATAAATGACAGGCTGGAGCTAATATGCCAAGAAAAAGGTGTTAGGTTTGTAAACTAATGGGACAGGTTTATAGGGAATAAAAAACTTTATAAAAGAGATGGAACTCACTTGAAATTTGAAGGAGCAAAACTAATAGATAACCTTCTCAACGAGAACCTCTTGAAACTCCTCAGTGAACAGAACTTTCAATGGAAGAAGTCGGAAAGCTCCCAGAATCTGGTTAGTAGTAGCACTGCAGGCAAGTGACGGTAAGGGAAACTAATAAAGCCACTGAGAAAAAAACAGAAGATAGAAAAGTCACTCAGAGTAGCGCAGTTTAATGCACAATCTATTCGGAACAAAGTAGATCTCTTCAAAGCATTGGTAGCAAGTGAGGAATTAGACATAATAGGAATCACAGAAACATGAGTACAAGAGGCATCAAGAGACTTTGTAGGAGAGTACCAGATAGGTGGATATAAATTGTTCAAAAAAGATAGACTCAGTAAAAAAGGTGGAGGCGTTAAGTTAAGGACCACCTTAGTCCAACAGTGTAAAATTACAACCATGCAAGAAGTGGTTGGCATCAATAGAAAGTCTAGGGAAGAAGATAACTCTAATACTAGCGTACAGAACTCCCCACCAGTCACAAATGTCCGTTGAGGAGCTGTATGCACAACTAGGACAAGAGATAAACAACAACCTCTACATAATAAAGGGAGATTTCAATGTAGCAGTACAATGGGACACAATGACCTCCGCATCAAACGTAGAAGGAAAGAGACTTTTAGATTTTGTAAAAAATTAATTCCTCCACCAATTGGTTGACAAACCTACCAGGGGAAACAACATACTAGACATTGTCCTATCAACAGAAGATAATCTAATGTCTGACCTTTCAGTAGGTGCAAATCTAGGCAAAAGCGACCATAAAATTATCTCATTTCAAATTAATGTTCAACATAAAAAAGAGAAGAAGATATTAATGAGATTAGATTACCATCGACAAGACCTAAAAAAGCTAAAGGAGTACGTTGAAAATCTAGTGTTTGACGAGAACACAGGCATAGATAAGCACTGGGAAACCTTTCTAGAGGAATACGCAGAAAAACGCTCTAGATGTATACAATTAAGGCAAATACTAACAAATGGCAACCCTCAGCCAAAGTGGTTCAACAGAGAAATTAAAAATAAAATAAGAGAATGAGAGACTGCACAAATCAATAAACCCACACCCAACACCAGTAGAAGCAAGCAGGCATAAAGAACTGTAGATTGGTGGAAAAATTAGTAAGAAATGCAAAGATAGATGAGGATAAGAGAGTTGCATCAGTTTGTAAAGAAAACCCAAAAGAATTCTTTGCGCATGTTAATAGTAAACCAATAAAAAATAGCAAATGTCCTTTAAGGGACAATAGAGGTAACCTGGTGAACTCAGACTTGGAAAAAGCAGAGTTATTGAATAAGTTTTTTACTAGTGTTTTTCACAGCTGAAGACACTACCTCAATACTGGAACCTGCTATTAAATATGAATGGGCCGGAGTGTTGGACAAAATAGTATTTAAAAACAAAATGGACAAACTCAATAAGTTCAAATCTCCTGGCCCAGATGGGATTCATCCAAGAGAAATTAAAGAGCTAAAAGAGGAGATAGTTCCTCACCTAGATGAACTCTAGAAAAAGTGTCGAACAAAGAAAGGCATCAAAAGGATGGACACTAGGTTTACAAGAAAGGTCCAAGAGAAGAGCCAGGAAATTATAGACGAATCTGTCTAGCGTCGGTCGTTTGTAAGATTTTTGAAGCCATAATTGCAGATCAAATTGGGGATCACATTGATAAAAACAACTTGTTGTTAAACAGCCAACACGGTTTCAGTCAAAACAGATCCTGCCTATCAAACCTCTTGGAGTTTTTGCTTGGTATTTACGACAGTAGTAGAGTAATAGATATACTCTACTTAGATTTCCAATAGGCCTTTGACAAAGTTCCACACAAGACACTAATGACAAAAGTAAGAGCTTTAGGAATTGTAGGAGAAATAGCAAACTTGATCGAAGACTGGCTAACTTATAGAAAACAGAGAGTCGTAATAAATGGTAAAGAATCAGAATGGGCAAATGTAACAAGCAGAGTTCCTCAGGGTTCTGTCCTTGGCCCTCTCTTGTTTTTTATTTACATTAATGACATTGATGTAGGCTTAACTAGCAGGATAGCTAAATAAATGCAGCAGACCCAGATGCAGTGGAAAGTTTAAGAAATGATCTAATGAAAATAGGAGAGTGGTAAAAAAATGGCAAATGCCTTTCAACTTGGATAAGTGTAAAGTGTTACAAATAGGAACAAACAACCCTCATGCCAGCTACATGCTGCTTGGGAATGACATAAATAGTGTAGAACAAGGGGAGGATTTTGGAGTCATTATTACCAAGGACTTAAAATCCACAGAACAGTGCATAAAAGCTGAGAGAAGGCAGTTCAAATACAGAAACAAGGAAACTGTGCTGCAGCTCTACGCATCAATAGTTAGACCTCATCTTGAACATGTAGTACAGTTTTGATCACCAACACAAAGAAAAGACATAAATAGATTAGAAGGGGTACAAGCAAGAGCTGCAAAGTTAACTCCACCCATCAGGTAATTAGGTTACCGAAGACAACTAGAGAGCCTGAACATGTAAGGCTTAGAAACACAACAATTGCGATGACAACTAATAAAAATATATAAAATACTGAAAGGCATAACAAAAGTAGACAGTAACCTACTTACATTAAACGAAAACCAGACAAGAAATAATGGATGGAAACTAGAACTGAAGAGGTACAACACATCCCATTGTTGGAACTTCTTTACATACAAGATATGTGACACTTGAAATAAACTGCCACCAGAAGTTGTAAACAGCAACAATGTGGAAGAGTTTAAAAGAAAGCTAGACAAAATCATTAGGACACTGAATGAACAGTAAAACCTACTCCTAGAGATAAGTGAACATACGATGTCTCCTCGGATGGACTAACAAGTCTTTGAGACATCCTAATCCTTGTAACTCCTTGTAATTCTCTCTTTCACTTAACATTCCCTCTTAGTCTCTCTCTGTCAACTCCTTCCTAACACCCACCCCCTTTGGTACCATTGATGTTTTACCACCACAGTATTCTCTTCCAAATGATAAGTCGTGTATCTCGAAATTAGGTATGATAAATTTGTGAAGTTACTATGTCCATGTGCATAACCAACCCCGTTTCAGGGAATCCATTCCTTTCTCTTTGGTGTTGGTGATGTCTTAGCCCCACAGTGCTGATTTCTAGATGTGGGGGAGGGGGAGGGAGACTGGTAAAAATCTCATCAAAACCAGTCAAGAAATGTGGATTTGTGAAAATGAGGGGTATGCAAAAGATGTGTTATGACACCCCCCTTTAGAAACGGCTCTCTAATTTCGGATTTTGAATAAAATCTTTTGGGTGGGGTAGGGAGTCTATGGTAAAAATCTCATCAAAATCAGTCAGGAGATGTGGATTTGTATAGCGTTCATACAAACAAGAAAACAAACAACTTTTCCAGTTATATATTATATATATGTATATAATATATATATATATATATATATATATATATATATATATATATATATATATATTATATATATATAATATATATCAATCATATATATATATATATATATATATATATATATATATATATATCAAAGGCACTAGTAACAATCTATAATATTAAATAATGGGGTTGATAACCTTAGCTCTTGCCGGTTAGAGACAGATGCAAAACGCTGGATTCCTTGAAGATGCTGAAATAAAAACAAACAAACAGGAAAGCTTACCCGCGCATAATTGAGATCAGTGACACGTTCCAAAGATCACGAGTTCCATGTATGTAGCGTGCATACATCTGTGCGCGATTGATGAGTGTAAGTTCGTTATGAGTGTCACAGAAAATGACATATAAACTCGGGTATGTGAATTGGCAGAGGAATTGCACAGCCAACTGTCAAAGAAGACAACAAGTGTTACAGGTCCATCGGACAAGGTAACGTAGAGTGAGAAACTGAAAAAGTTAACATTTGAAGTGACAATTACTTGAGTTCTAGAGAAAGGGAAGTGAGGTGCGGTCACACATTTTTTTTTTGACGAACGTTTGATTTTTATGGTGTCATCATTATGGTTCATCTTTATTTCAGGTATGGATTCGAAGGTCACCTTCTTATGGGTTTCCCTCCTAGACTAATTTTGATTATTGATTAAACTAATATGAATGTTTGGGACATTGTAGGGGAAAAGGGGGGGTACGTTACGTTAAATATGATTTTGGGGAAGAGGAACATATGGATAGTTTAACGTTTCTTTTTGGTCATGTTTAATTAATTTTATTCCATTTTCATGTTAGCTAATTTTGGGAAATAAAAAGTATATTTTTGTAACAGCAAGAGTTTATATTATCCTAATTTGAAACTGACTTTTAGCCAACTTCAGAGATGGCATTCAACAGGAAAAAGGTAGGCTACATTACTAGTTAGATGTTTCGTTTTCATTTGTTATAAACGAGTCTCATTTGACCTCGTTAGATATATATATATATGTATTTGTGTTAATATATATATATATATGTGTGTGTGTGTATGTATATATATATATATATATATATATATATATATATATATATATATATATATATTATAACCTCCTTATTTTGTTCGTTAATGTTTTTCTCTCATCGTTCTCTCTGCTTCATCCCTGGTCTTCACATTCCTGTTTGCATTTCCTGCTAAATACCTCCCAGCGTCCTCCATTTCCCTCCTTTATTCTGTTCCCTCGTTCCATTCTTCAACCCTCTGTTCTCACATTTCATTTATCGCAGTCGCTGCCTCTCCTCTACACAGCTACAGACCTCCCCTCCTTTCCATCCCCCCCTCCCCTCCACTCCCCCTCCACCCCGAAGAGCTGTTACCTATCCCTGATTTCTCCTTCCCCTTCGAAAGCCACCGATGGATAACATCCCTTTAAGAGGAACATCGGCATCAATCATCATCGTCTGTCTCTCCTCCTCCTCCTCGTCCTCCTCCTTTCTTCTTCTCTTCAATGAAGAAGAATTATCATTATCATGTTTCTCTCCAGCACTTCGCCCTCATTTTCTTCCTCCTTGTTTCCCCCCTCCCTTTCTCCTCTCTTTTCCTTCGGTTTTTTCTTCTACCCCTTCTTCTTTCCCCTTCTCTCTCGAGGGCTGCGAGTCATGGAGGAACATGACACCCCTTTTTTTATCTATTTTATTTATTTTTTTCTGTTCGACCAAGAACGGAGCGACGCTGTTAATTATGGAGCGAACGAGCCTCTTTTCAGACGCGTTTATTGCCTGTCATTCATTAAACGACGTCAGGAAAAGGCGCATCAAAATATATAGTATGTTTGCAGTTTCGCAAGGTATGTATGAGCGCTCATGGTTATGTATATATCGTATATGTACGGTGTATTTTCACGCGCGGTTTCCGTTGTGTGCAATGCAAGATCTAAAAGGCGCGCCGAGACCAAGTTCGACTTCGAAACTGACCTTTGGAAGCATTCATTGACCTTTGAAAGCATTTATTGACCTGGCTTTTTAGCAGCACAGACCACCGACATGAACGTCGATGCAGGATACCTCGCGGTCAGTCAGTCAGACGCCGATGGAGACTTAAGATGATTAGTGAAACGAAAGGAAAATATTTTTCTCACTACTGTCAATATTTATCGTGACTTCTCCCTCGTGCGATTTCCACTTCCATAAAAGCAAAGAAATTCTGGCAAGAGACCTTAGGTGTGGTAATAATTACAGCTGAATTAATTCGTCGTTGGTCAAGTGGTTTACCTGCTCGCCTACCGATTCGGTAGTCGCGAATTCGACTCCCTGTTCAGCCAACGTGGTAGTAGAGAAATTTATTTCTGGTGATTAGAAATTCTTTTCTTGATATGATGTGGTTCGGATCTCACAATAAGCTGTAGGTCCCGTTGCTAGGTAACCAGCTGGTTTGTAGCCACGTAAAAATATCTAATCTTTCGGGCCAGCCCTTGGAGAGCTGTTAAGCAGCTCAGTGGTCTGGTTAAACTAGGTTGTACTTAAATTATTTATAGCTGAATTTTATTAAATAGACCAACAAACAGAAGTACGCCCACGTACACACACACACACACACACACACACATATATATATATATATATATATATATATATATATATTATAGGATATATATATATATATATATATATATATATATATATATAAAGGCTAATGAAACGAAAGCAGTGAAACAACGGAGTGATTACTAGGCCTTCCGACACATGGTCCTTTATTAGTAGAGTGCGTTTATTTATACAGTCATCATGTTCCATATCCTCGTAGAGGGGTAGTGCCGTTAATGCACCTCATGCGGTGCAATGTAGGCAGTATTCAAGTTTCTTTGTAGCGTCCCTCCGGCCCTAGCTGCGACTACTTTCATTCCTCTTACTGTACCTCCGTTCATATTCTCTTTGTCCATCTTACTTTCCACCTCTCCTAACAATTGATTAATAGTTCAACTGCGAGGTTTTGCTCCTGTTACACATTTCAAATCTATTCACTGTCAAATTCCGTTCAGCGCTGAATGGCTTTAGTTGCCCCAGTGCTTGGAATTATGCCTAAAACCCATAAATCAATCATGTTCCATATCTTCGTGAATCAGTTTTATAATATATATATATATATATATATATATATATATATATATATATATATATATATATATATATATATATATATATATGTGTGTGTGTGTGTGTGTGTGTGTGTGTGTGAAACCTTATGACGTTGGTCATCACAGAAAACGGGAACAGTAAAAAGTATAACTTGTCCACTCTTAAAGCTGAATTTTCTGGACAAGCTTCAAGCGTATTTTACGGAAGCGACTAAAACTGTTTTTGTTTACCAATGCGCATTCAAAGCATATCTTGGTAAACACTAATGTTATTTTGTCGACGTGTATACTTCAGCGGCAGATTCTTGGGATCTTTAAACATTCAGCAGTCCTTCAACCCTTTGTGACTCGTTGCTTGACATGATGAAAGTGTCGATTTACAGTCATCAGTGAACTTACTTTTAAATAACGCGTTTTATCCTGCCTCTGCGTTGAGAGCAGTATGAGAGGGGACAAAGCTTGGACTGGTTGCTCTCCGACACAGACCCGAAAAGTAAAAGTAGTAGTAGTAGTAGTAGTTAGCTCTGTCGTCTTACACATACTCTTGCTTTTCAGCACCCCATAAGTGATGAATGGTGTTTGTATACTTCTCTGCAACACACCATCCAGCTCAGTTTAACTACTGAGCCAGTAATGAAAATAAGTACTCGTGAGAGGTAAAGGGTTATAGAAGCAAGCCCCAGTAAGTATGAGAGCGTAGGAAGGAAAGGATAAAATTTGAGTTAGAGAAAAAGGTTGGGAATCAAAGTTCCTTTGGAATGTGATGAATGTTGGTGATGTGGTGAATGGATGATATTTTTCTGATACTTGGGATGGGTGTAGTATGCCATTTAGGTATTGCTTACTTGAGAGGGGCTCAGTTGGGATGTTGCTCTTCTCCGTGCCGCTCGTGGAGGTGTCTGGAGAAGAGACAACAGAGGGAATGGGTTTTTTTAAGTGAGGCAGCTGCCATTCGAATTGAACATCAGGTCTTCTTGGGTTTGAAGGTTTGGATGAGGTGAGGTTGAATGCAGCTTAGCAGTGTCTCTGTCAGTTGGTTTCTATGATAGAAGTTCAAAGAAAATAATGGTCCCTTCAAATGTGAGTGTTATACAGCTTTCTCTGATTGATTTGGGACCTTCTTGTCTGGCACTTGCTGAGATATCAGAGGGGGAAGGAGAAGGGTGTAGGAATGGGTTTTGGAAGAAGGAGGGCGGTCAACCTTAGAGGTTGAAGGGGATTGGGGGATTTAGGATTAGAAGGAAGGGAAGGGACAGGCATTGTTTCCCTTGGCACTGATTTGCAAGGGACTGACACTGTTTCACTAGGCACTGACTTGTTGGCTATCTTGTATAGTTCTGCACTAATATTTTCTTTTATTTTCATCCTGGTCATTCCGTCTTCTTGCTTGGGTTTTTGAAGGTTTTGTCGATGGGGGATGTCGAGAAGTTGCTTTCATCTTTGCAACTTTTACCCGTCTGAATTTGCATCGCTTGTTCCAAGCATGCTGCTGAAGAGGACAGTTCGGGTATTTGCTTTCTATTGTTTCTCCTCTCTTGAAAGCATCGAGGCATTTTGTAAGGTGTGCTTTGCTACATATACCACACCTCTCAGTGGCTGTGCAGCGGCTGCTGTGGTGTCCAAATCTATGGCACTTGTAGCATCGTAGTGGTTCGGGTATGGATGGTTCTGTGGGGAATGACCCCATATTCCAAGGGAAACTTGGTTTGGAATATTTCCTTGGAAAGTAGCGATGAAATTTCTTGTGGTGGTCCCTGAATTTCCAGTACATCTCTGTGCATCTAGAACATTCCGCAGGTGTAGAATGGGGTCTAGAGGCAGGGTGGTCGGGCATCTACAAATAACAGCTTTTCTGACTGTCTCAGATGGATCAATTAGTTGAGAAGCGGTGTTAACTCGAAGTAATCCTTCATTTTCTCTGGTTTTTGGTGTGATGATCATACCTCCAACCAAACTGGGTTTAACTGACATGCTTCGGTTTGGATTTTGCTTTTCAGGTTTTGCTACTGCTGCATAGGCAGACTGTTCTTCTTGAGCAGAGAATCAATATTTTGGAAGAGGTGGAAAGGGATTGGTTGCAGGAGACTTAATTTAAAGGGAGCTTCTTCATTGCGATTTAGTGTTTTCCTCAATGCTTTGTTCATTTTAACGAACAACAGTCCATCCTTCATCACTGGCTTCAGCTTCAGCTACAGGAGAGCATGGCGTCACTTGAGTTTCCGTCATTGGAGTTGTCATCCTATGACTGAGAAGCAGCAGGGCTTGATGGGCCTTGAGTCTTCATCAGTTGAAAATGTTCCTGTCGATTTGTCTTCATAGGACGTCTGCTCTTGATCAGGGTTGGTATCTTCAGGGATAGTTGGTTGTTGAAATGGATGTTTATTGGGCTGAATTTTCGATAACGTCTCATGAAGGGTTTCAGCAAGCTTACCATAAAAGCCTTGAGGACCCGACGAGACCCGAAAAGAGAGGCAGAGAGGAGTCTTTCCTGTTTGTTACATTTTACCGTTTCATGATCCTCGTACATAGACGCGGGGAGTGAGTGACCGCTTGCAACTTGAAGAGATCAAAGTTAAAATAGTTAACGTAGTATGCAGTTAGCTGAATTAACTTGGAAGAAATTTGCGTGATTATATTATTATATATATATATATATATATATATAATGTATATATAATATATATATATATATATATTATACACACAGACCACACGCATATGATATGTATATGATATATATATATATTATATATATATTATATATATATATAATAATATTTCAGAATAACGATTTAACGATTCGTCAATCATATATCTATACACACACACACACACACACATATATATATATATATACACTAATGTGTGTAAAAAATATATAGTATCGACGAAGCGTTAGATTAAAATAAACTGTGATGAACTAGAAAGGGCTGGTAGATTGCTGTGAAAGAGATGTATGCAAAGAAAGGGTCTTAATATCAAGGAAGCGTGAGAGAACATACAAGAAAATGTGCGCGAATGACCAAGTTTTTGTAGCGGGATTCGACCCGCTGCTGATAGGCCTTCAGTGTAAGTGTATGCAGCTGTAATGTTGTGGGGGAGTTTGGATGCACAGGTGCTTCTTCCACAATTCAGCAGTTATACTCTGTTTTTTACCATCTGTCCATCCGCCTGTGGTGTTTGCGTATGGTAACACTGCGTCCCGGGCTTTAGCTTTAAATAATTTCCTATTTCGAATATTAACGGTGTAATTAGCATACAGTAAATTATTAAAGCACTGTTCAGTTGCAAATGTACACCCAGATATCCTTTTATTTACCTAAAACATACACATAGCATAACTATTTAAAGCCCGGGATGTAGTGTTACCATGCAAAAACACCACAGGCGGATGGACAGATGGAAAAAAAACAGAGTATAAGCTCTGAATGCGGCAGTGATCGTTGTGCTACTTTAGCTCCGGAGGTAGCCCCTTTTATCGATCGCCGGTTTATTGATGAAAAAATGTGTCAGTAACCAAAGCCGGACTGTTCAGAACTCTGGCATTCTAAGAAAGTGAAATCCATAGCGAGTGAGACCTCTTACCCATTGATTATCAATAAGCTCTGTCCTTGGTCATTCTCTGGACTGAGGAAGGTACTGCCATGCAACGCCCGCAGAAGCATCGCTCCATCTTTGAAGAACCCTTTTCCTCCTCTGGAAATGGCAGTCAACCGACTGGCTTGTGATTTTGTTCTTGCGATGAGGTATCTGTATAGTGCGTCCTTATGCAATTTTCTCCGGTTCTTTTTTTTTCTTCATTCTTTTTTTTTGTACTTCCTTGTAAGTTGTAGCTCTGGTTGCTTTGTTGTAGTTCTTATTCATTTATGAATTACCAATACAGGCAAGTTCGAAGCTGTTGGTAGTTGAGCAATCCTCTAGGGTGTTAGTGATATCAGTGCACGTCATGGGGTGCACTGTAGGCATTACTAAAGGTTCTTTGCAGCGTCCTTTCGTCCCTAACTGCAACCTTTTTCATTCTTTTTACTATACCTCCATTCATATTATCTATCTTCCATCTTGCTACCCACCCTCTTCTAACAATTATTTCATAGTGCAACTGCTGTGAGGTTTTCCTCCAGTGACACCTTTCAAACCTACTTACTCTCAGTTTTCTTTCCAGCGCTGAATAACCCCATAGGTCCCAGCGCGCTTGGCCCTTGGCCCCAACTCCATATTCCATTCGCTGTTAATCAAGAGCATTGCATCACAGTATTTCTATTTTGCGATGGATTTCAGTGGAAATTGAAGTGGAGCGTCCACCCGCAACAGCAATTTCTTCCACGATCAGCCCTGAGTGTACACGTCGTCACCCTCCCTCTGAACGACGTGTTGTTCACTCTGATTTATCACCCCATCGGCGATGACCATTGTTGCTGCGACGTCATTTCGTGCGATCGGGAAATCAATCCAATATCTTCCTTTCGTGTTCGCGATTTGTGAAAGGACAAAAAAGACGTGATCAGAAACATGATTTTTATTGCTGTTAATCGTTGCTGTTGGTTACATTAATACAACCATCATCATCATCATCGCCCTTATATGTATTTTGGCGGTCCTCCTATCGTCCCTAGTTTAGTATATTTGGCAGCCCCATTGATCTGTCAGTTAAAGGTTCCTAGGAGTAATTTTTTCTTCCTTAGCGTATAGTATGTTTTTAGTTATCTGTAGGAGAAAATTACTGAGATTGCTATTGGTCTGTCCGTCCCTACTTTTTCTGTCCGCCTTCAGATCTAAAAAACTACTGAGGCTAGAGAGCTGAAAATTGGTATGTTGATCATCCATCCTCCAATCATCAAATATACCAAATTGCATCCCTCTAGCTTCATTAATTTTTATTTTATTTAAGGTTAAAGCTAACCATAGTCGTGCGTCTGGCACCTCTATAGTGCCAACAACACGAACCACGATTCAGGGGCCGTGGCTTCTGTAGCATCTTGGTTTCATGTTTCAGATTAAAAGTTGTTTAAAGGCAATTTGTTAAAAGGTACCATTTCTTCTGTAAAAAGATACTAACTAGCAGATAATTAGACAAATATTCAGGCAAACCTGAACGCCGAAATACCGTAAGGAAACATGAAGGTGAGATTTAAAAAAGCAAACGTATAGTTTGTTTGTGGTCATGTCATTGCCAAATGAAGCAGGGAGCTTATTCTTAATAGATCTCAATGTTACCTCCCCGAAGAGCACCCTCCGTTCGCTGGTTTACGCCAAAACATTTTCTAAACA
>NC_061090.1:80470212-80482712 GCF_015104395.2 Macrobrachium nipponense | reverse complement strand
ATTATTATCATATATCCCTCTCACGCGGTGCACTGTAGGCATTGCTTAAGGTTCTTTTGAGGAGCCCTTCGTCCCCTGGCTGCAGCCTCTTTCATTCCTTTTTCTGTACCTCCGTTCGTATTCTCATTCTTCCATCTGACTTGCCACCCTCTCTAACAATTGTTTCATAGTGCGTTGCTTTGAGGTTTTCCTCCTTTTACGCCTTTCAGCACTGAATGACCTCGAAGGTCTCAGCGCTTGGCCTTTGGCCTAAATTATAAAATGCAATCCAATTATTATTAGTAGTATTATATTTATACTTTTAGTATTATTATTATTACTATTATTAATAATTGAGTCTTGCTTTTTCAGTTTTCGTAGTCAGCCTTCTGGACCTGACCTCTGCAACCACCTAAGGTCTCTAGCTGGAATTTAATTGTTTGCAATCTGTTTTTTTAATTGTTGTCGTTCTTAATATTTTTTCATCAATATTCTTCATATTAGTACTGTCATTACCTTTACTATGAATACTATTTTTTCTGCTTCTTCAGCAACTGTGTGGATATTTATTGCCGATTATCATTTTTCCTCTCATGTTTTTCCGTATATCTAGATTGTGTAGTACATTGTATTTGTATTTTCCATGTAGATGGACCTGAGCTGAAATAAAGGATATTATTATTATTATTGTTATTATCAGTGGTCGAGAGGTAGGGCCTAATCTTGGTGCAGGCCAGTGATTCTTGACCTGGGGACTCCCGAAGCTTGGTCCTTATTACCTCTTTAATTTGTGACGTTAATTGAAAAATTGTCAAAAACACTATCATTGCTTCCATATGTTTTCTAATTATTATCTCAAATCATGCCAAATGTTCTACATATGATTCAGTTTTCATTTCAAATCTTGTTTATGAATAGTACACAAATAGACACATATTGTTTATAGTTATTAGCTGGCAAAATTTAAGGAGTAGGGGTGCCCGCGTCGGATCTATACGTAATGCAGAGAGAGGGGCGGGTGGGTGCGCAAGGCAAAAGAGTTTAAAAACCACTGCTATAGGCCAACGATCACCCCCAACAGTTCGTGACGTTCATCCGGAACTAGATCCGAAATTCAACCTTGTCGGGGTTTTGCGCTCTGATGGGTGCCCTGTAATGCATGCTGGTGATATACTGCAGTAGCTTCGCTTTCCTCAAGGGTGAGCGACGAACACAATTAGAATCCAGTGCCCTAAATTCGGTTCTGTTTACGCGTCCGTACGAGTAAATATTTAACTTTTTATCAGCGTTTGATTACAGTGCCTGGCGGCAGTGAAGGTGCTAAGCTTTATCTTGAGAGAGAGAGAGAGAGAGAGAAAGAGCCTGTTGTTTGTTACTCTTATTAAAGGAAATGAGGATTTAACGGATGAGGTACAACCACATTCAGCTGTTTTTGGACCCTAGATCTTTGTGTTCTCGCCACTTACCTCATTCACTTTCCTCGCTTCTCTCCATGACTCGCTTCCTCGTTTGCTCTGTTCAGTTTGCTCACGTTTTCGTTTACTTTACATCTTTGACTCGATCCATCAGTCACTTTATTCTCTCTCCAACTGATGACACGAGCTATTACCTAGACTCTGGATGGTTGACATCTTCAATACAAATGGAAACTGTGCTTGGTGAGGGCCATTTGGAAAGCTCTGCTCTACAGGAAGCTCTGCTTTACAAGAAATCCAAAACAAGACAAGCGCCTCAGCGGCGTGGTTAGCATGGTGTTGGCGTGCCACCTTTGTGGCCGTGAGTTCGATTCTCAAGCATTCTATTGAGGAGTGAGAGATGTGTATTTCTGGTGATAGAAGTTCGCTCTCGACGTGGATCGGAAGTCACGTAAAGCCGTTGGTCCCGTTGCTGAATAACCACTGGTTCCATGCAACGTAAAAACACCATAAAAACAAACAAAACAAAACAACTACTGTAGATTTAAAAATGAATGCGTCTTAAATTCGTTAATAAATGAATTTATTTACATGTTTTAGTAGCAAAACATTTTGTGATTAAAAAGTTTTTATTGTTACTGAAGAGGTTTCATGACATGAGGAACCGGGAAATCTATTTTTACAAGGATTGTAAATAAAAATTGCAGAATAATATACAACATTTTTCATTTATAATAAATTATTATTATGAGTATTTCACATTTTTGAAAGGTTTTGAAATCAAAAATAAGTCTACAATAAACAGACCGTTTACACCAAACCCAGAAATCCACTCTGCCCAATAGTATAAAGGTGGGTATTGCCCAAAAACGTTATTTCAAAGCTTCGTCCATTAATCATTCCGAGACAGTTTAAAAGAATAAGCTTCTAAATGAAGAAATCTTTTCCCCGAAAACAAAATCAAGTCCTTGGCTTTAAGCGGGTCACTTAATCTAGGAAAAAAAAACTTTGCTTCGAACGATCGTCCTGATTAAGATTGTCTGTTATTTGATCTGCAGGATTAATAGAGTACAGGGTGGTTAGACCGCTTTTGACCAAAATAGGACAATCTCGCGCATGACGTCACGTGGCTGATCTGACTGAGGTTCAGGTAAAAAAATTCGTCAGTCAGTATTTGACGCCACCAGAGTGAAGAACAAGGAAACTATCATCCAGTACCTTGCAATTAACGGGGACTTCTCTCACACAAGGTCGTGAAAGAGATACAGAATGAGTGTGGACAAACAATTCCCATAGTGACCCTTTTATTTGTTTTCTTTTATGGCCACCTACCAATGACGTCACAAATATGCACAGTAGCGATGGGACGGTCTAACCCTGTTCTCTATTAATCCTGTTTGATCTGTTAGTTAAATCATGTTCGGAGTAGTTTGATCTTTATTTGAGATTAGATTCTGTACTGCTGACTGAATGTAGTTAGGAGTGGAGGAACTTGGATAATAATAATGATACTCAGGCATTACTTAAGGTTCTTTCCAGCGTGCCTTCGGCCCCCAGCTGCCACCCCTTTCATTCTTTTTACTGTACCTCCTTTCACATTCCCTATTTTGCCATCTTACTTTCAACCCTCTCCTTACAATTGATTCATAGTGCAACTTCGAGTTTTTCCTCTTGTTACACCTTTCAAACCTTTTTACTGTCAGTTTCCGTTTCAGCGCTGAATGACCTCATTGGTCCCAGTGCTTGGACTTGACCTAAATTCTACATATTATTAAATATAATAATAATAATAATAATAAATTATTATTTATTTTTTATCACAGTCCTCCAATTCGACTGGGTGGTATTTATAGTGTGGGGTTCCGGGTTGCATCCTGCCTCCTTAGGAGTCCATCACTTTTCTTACTATGTGCGCCGTTTCTAGGATCACACTCTTCTGCAAGAGTCCTGGAGCTACTTCAGCCTCTAGTTTTTCCAGATTCCTTTTCAGGTATCTTGGGATCGTGCCTAGTGTTCTTATGATTATGGGTACAATTTCCACTGGCATATCACATATCCTTCTTATTTCTATTTTCAGGTCTTGATACTTATCCATTCTTCTCCTTTCTTTCTCTTCAACTCTGGTGTCCCATGGTATTGTCACATCAATGACTGATACTTTCTTCTTGATTTTGTCGATCAACGTCACGTCTGGTCTGTTTGCACGTATCGCCCTATCTGTTCTGATTCTATAGTCCCAAAGGATTTATTATTATTATTATTATTAGTCATTTGGATATTGCCCTTTCAACAGATTGCAGTGTAATGTAAACAAAAAGAATAATTAGGGTTACGACAGGTCAAACTAGTATATGAAAGGTGCGAGCAGCTGGGAGTAGATCAGGATGCCTGCCATCTCACGTTATCTCGTCGCAAAACCTCAGTGACTTCTCTCTCTTATAGAGCCAGGCTGTCAATTATTCTAGCGAGGAGCGAAACAAAGTATTACAAAGAAGAGGAGAAAAAGTTTTAATTGCTTCCTTTCGAGTTGCTCCGTAGAGGGCTAATGCTGTCAGTGCATCGTGCATCTCACGCGCGGTGGACTTTAGGCATTACTTAAGGTTCTTTGCTGCGTCTCTTCGGCCCCTAGCTGCAACTACCTTCGTTTAGTGTACCTCCATTTGTATTCGCTCTTCCATCTTGCTATCCACCCTCTCCTAACACTTGCTTCACAATGCAACTACGAGTTGTTCCTCCTGTTACACCTTCAAAGTCTTTCCGCTCTCAAATTTCTCTTTCATCGCTGAATGACCTCTTAGGTTCCATTGTTAGGTCTTTGGCCTAAGTTCCATGTTCCACTCCATTCCATTCCTTTTATTGTTGATATATATACTGTGAATGAATTAAATGAAGGAGAGGCGTTGTGTCTATGACTTTTTTTTCTTGCGGTGTTGGGAGCTGAATTGTCTTTCTGTAATGTTTCTGATTTAATGCGGAGTTCAGTATAGTTTCGCCTTGTTTCTCACTGGATGTGGTGGTTTAAGGCTGCGTTTTTGTCACGTCTTGCCATGTGGCCTTTAGCATCACCTCAAGTTTCACATTTAATGTAGTGTTCGATCTTACTTTATTATTGTTATTATTATTATTATTATTATTATTATTATTATTATTATTATTATTATTATTATAAAGTTGTCAGCAGAGAAATATAATACCTCCAAAAAGTTTCTAGTTCCAACGCAGAGTACACGTTTTACAGTCAGTGAGACTATATATCAGGTGTCAAATGTTATTTTAACTCGTATTCTCTCTCTCTCTCTCTCTCTCTCTCTCTCTCTCTCTCTCTCTCTCTAGAACAACGCAGTAAGCAGAACTCCTAGAACTCAGCAGATAACTCCGCCCATATTAAGAAAGAGTTATCTGAAGACTTCCGTTACGGCTCAGAGATAACCTGGTTCTAGCAGCCTCCGAATACTTTCGTCTCATAGTTATCCGGTTATTCACTGATAATCCCCCTTCACAAAGAGATGCATTTGAACATTATAACTGTCATAATAAACAGCTTAATCTCGAATAAAGATCAGGTCGACGAGAGAATCCGTCTGGTCATATATCGTATTAAATGGGGGGCGGATGAAGTATTGTATGTTTGTTGACTTGATCTTCTTCTCCTTTTCATGTTTAGGATACGTAAGAAAGCGTCGCGTTGTTCATGTTGCGTGTAGTCATTGCGTATAAATGTCGATGTGGCATGTCAGGTCTGTTAGCAAAAAGTTCATTACTTTACATAAAAGCAGTACGCGCTGTAGGAGTTATGAAAGATCAATTGGCGAGCGGCAAATTGAAATTCCGATGGCAACTCAGTGGTTTCTTTTCTTTCTATAATTACCTTCTGAAACTTCTCATTTTTTTTTATTGAAGCAATCGTTGATAACTAAAATCCGTATAAAGATTTCATTTGGCATCTATCAACAACCAGTGTATCGTCCACACAGTTATTTATTACTTCGTCCCAGTGTCTTATATAAATGCTACGTTTTGGCGGCGAAAATTTCTGATACGTCATCCTGTATTACGTTTGGCATTCTTTAGGAAACATCCTTTCTTGGGGCTCTCAAGTAACGGCGTTGTTCGTAGGCTAGATTTGGTAATTTCGAAAAACGTTATGGGAAATATATATATATATATATATATATATATATATAATATATAGTATATATATATATATATATATATATATATATATATATATATATATATATATATTTATAATGATTGCTGTATTGGTCGTTTGCATCATGAATTCGTGAAACAGGTTTACTTGCGCTTAGATGAAGAAGTCTGGTAAGGTTGAATCGTTGTCTCACACACAGACACATACACAGATATATATATATATATATATATATATATTATATATATATATATATATATATATATATATATATATATATATATATATATATATATATGGTATTTCTATGTAAGCATTCCGCATGACCGCATCGTCCGTCCCCGCAAATACGAAAGCCACCAGGAATTGGGGCGTCAAATGTATTTCGCCGTGTTTAGTACGAGCCCTTGGGGAATAATAACAGTCGTCGGAATAAATATTACTTAAAATTCTTGTTCAGGAGGTAAAGCTGCATAGGAAAACCGCAACTGTCATAGTCGAGGCCGCTGTGGAATAGTAATATAGATCTACCATACATATATAATATATATATATATATATATATATATATATATAATATATATATATATATATATATATATATATATATATTGTTCAAGATTTCTGCCAGAACAAAGGAAATAAACAGTCTTTTACCCAAGTTTAAGGAACCTATACGAGTTGCCCCTTTGACTTTGGAGGAATCCATTCTCCTTTTTCTTTTGAAAATCTATCCTCTTCTCCCATTGGTGCTTGGAATTACCCCCTACAGAGCGACCTAATTAAAAGGCCTGGAAAGCAGCAGAAGACTCTCAGAAGACTACGAGACCTCGGCTAGGTCAGACCACTGGCCCCTTACCAGATGCCCCTGCCAGCCCCCCCTCCTGGGCCTGCTTTCCCATACTTTGGGAAGCCCAAGTATACTTTTAACAGTCCCTAGTGTCGTGATTTAGAGGAGACAACCAGCTTCATCACAAAAGGTACTGTAAGGGAAATTCCATTTCAACCAGGGAATTGTTTTATCTTTGTCTGTATTTCATTTCATTTTCCAAGGCGACTTGTGCAGTGTTTCATTCCCCTTCGCCATCTGGGCTCAATTCTGTAATTACTCCCTTGTGATATTAGTAACATTCCCCTAGTGAATTTAAGCCACGAAATAGTTTCTGCTGTGTAAATTTACCAGTCATTTCATTTCCCCCTGAGTGGCCTTTTGATTGAGAGAAAACAGTGAGTAACGTTCCCCCACAAGTGCCCTGCCTTATGCCTTGCCCCCTCTACTTGCAGATAAACGCTGTGCCTGGCTGTGGTAGAACTTGGAAGGCCTTCGAAGCTTGCAATTTTCCTCCGTTGCACAATTTTCCTAAAAACGTGGCCGGGCTGCTCCCTCACGTGTTCAGGTGGACTGAGAGAAGTTCACCTACCCCTGTGTTTCCTGGACCTCTGTCAATTTATGTAAATACAGTGCTTTTAAACCAGAGTCCAGCTTTTATGTAAATTCCTCCCTCTTCAGTAACCCTGGCCTTATGCCTGGGAAGTTTAGTTTTCAACCTTTTTTTTTTTTTCTTGTTCAAACCCCTTGTCCTCTAGTCAAGGCCTAAATCTTCATTGTAAGTGTACTTTCTGGGAGGAGACGAGATGGAATTTTGAATAATATATATATATATCTTATTTTCTCTCTCTTGACTCCTCTCTGATTTTGCATCCAATACCAGGCAGCTTTCACGATGAAATCATGACAAATCATATGGGGTCAGTAGACAGGTCTGATCTCTTAATTAAATCGCTAATTAATTCATATATCATTATAGACGTTAATTAGTGCACCGTTTGATCAATGGATGAATAACGGCTTTTTATGGTCTCGGGGATTTGTTGCTCCTGTCCAATAAATTGATATTCACAACATTTTCGTAAACACAATCAGATGACGTCACCAACGGTAACCTATCTCTCCGTCGAACTCTTTAAGTGATACCATGTTCCTAAATGATGAGAGGGAGTAGAAGTGCTATGATTGTTATTATTCTTACGCGCGCGCGCGCTTGTGTGTGTGTGCTAAATTTATACCAACTTAACTTTACTTACACAAGCACAAGGATATACAAAAAGTAAATTCAAGAATCATAAAGGGTTCTGTGCTGTTCGGATTCTTCGTTTGTATTTGGAACTCCAAAGAGTTTCTCTCTCTCTCTCTCTCGTGCGCGGAAAACCTTCGTGAAACTATATCTCCCGCTCGCAGATTAGATTGCAATTATTTCTCGAGGGACAGAATCCCACTCATTTGGGGTCTGAAGAGCTTCAAATGCTCCCAAGAAGTTGGCGCTTATCTCATAGGGAAGAAGGCAATCTTCGCTCTGGCGCTCTTCCACTGGAAGAAGAGGGAGAAGCAGACGAAGAGGCTAAAGAAGAAGACGAAACAGGGATCTCGGTTATCGTTATCTTCATCACAGTCGCAACAACATTCTCCTCACGCTGTCAGCAAATCGTCAATTCGTTCATTTTAACGAGTCATTGACGCTAGCGGATCCAGAAACATTTCATGGGCAGGGCACCAATTTTCATATTATGCATACACACACATGTATATACTATATGTACATTCATATATATATATATATATATATATATATATATATAATAAATAAATAAATAAATAATAAATGTCTGAAAATAGGATTTGCAGATGTGGATATCGATATTTTTAAATCTGCGGATGCAGATGCGGAAATTTGATGACCATACCCTCGCGGATTCGGATAATTTGTAAATCTAAGTGATTTAGATACATTTAATTGTTAAAGACGATTTTCAGCCACATAATTAAAAAGTATGAGATGCTACATAATATTTGATGTACTAATTGAAAGTAGAGACATAAGTGATGCTCGTGTATTTGTGTGTATATACGAAGGTACAAACAGTAACAGCAATACCCGAACGTTTTAGTGTCTCGTCACAAGGTCAAAACTCAAAGCCATTCTTCGCATTATAGAGAGAGAGTGAGAGTGTGTGTTTCTTAAAAATTGCAATACCCTGCCTTAATGACATGAAATTACTTAAACAAATATGCTATAACAGAGCTACTTATAAAGTACATGCTGTATGAAATGTGTAATTGTGTAACATATATTCTGTTTAATAAAACGAAAAAGCCAAATTCAGCAAAATACAAAAATACAAAATTTACTTTTAGCTGCAATGGATGAGTATGAACTATTGAACTCTGAGCCGGGCAGGGCTGATATCTGCACATCCGCATTCTTAAACTGCGGATGAGGATGTTGCTTGCAATGCTAATGCGGATGCTAAGAAATTGTCAATGCAAATTGTGGATAGTATGTGGATGCTGATGTGGTTATCCAATACATCTCTAATATTTATATACTACACAAACACACATGCATATATATATATATATATTATAATATATATATATATATATATAATATATATATATATATATATATGTATATATATATATAAATATATATATATATTATTATATATATATATATATATATATATATACATATATATATATATTATATATATATATATATATATATATATATATATATATGACTGGTAAAAATGTTCTGTAACAACAAAACTTCCATCTAATAAAAGGAGCCCATAAAAACACCAAAATATAGAGAGAAAAGTACTATATTTCAGAGACTGCTGTCTCCCCCTTCAGGTAGATGAATGAGAAAAGTTTACAGAAAGTGTATTTATACCAAAAGGTCCATCCACAGGCAAGCCAATTTAAGATATCAGCGGGGGTGACTTAAATTGGCTTGCCTGTGGATGGACCTCTTGGTGTAAATATCACCTTTTCTGTAAACTTTTCTCATTCATCTACCTGAAGAGGGAGACAGCTGTCTCTGAAATATAGTACTTTTCTCTCTATATTTTGGTGTTTTTATGGGCTCCTTTTATTAGATATATATATATATATATATATATATATATATATATATATATATATATATATTATATATATATATATATATATACTTGATTCGATGATTCGGTAGTTATATGTATTAATAAGATAAAACATTATAACTTTCTTAGCGTTGCAAGTTATATTTATGAAAAATAACTCTTACTAGCTTGTATGGGTTCGAACCCCAC
Organism: Macrobrachium nipponense; assembly: GCF_015104395.2. Classification (NCBI taxonomy): domain Eukaryota; kingdom Metazoa; phylum Arthropoda; class Malacostraca; order Decapoda; family Palaemonidae; genus Macrobrachium; species Macrobrachium nipponense. The sequence goes on along the minus strand of NC_061090.1, from coordinate 80,473,028 downwards.
CGTGAAAGGAAAACGTCATTTTATTTATTTCCCTTCTGCATTAAGGGATGTAGCGATGAGCTTATCCAGGAAGTTTTATTGCTCTCGCTGTTATGCGTTTGCGTCAATTGCATCATCACATTCTCCTTTGCTATTTCTGGGCTGACTCCCGGAGTCCGTGGCCGCCCTGAGCAACCAGCCCTTCGGGGAGTCGGGTTCTCTCGAAAGGAGAGGTCACTGAGCACAGTTCACCCGATGCTGAAGCGTGATTTAACGATGGGCGGTTTATTCATTTGCATTTGCCAATTTACCTACTTAACAATGGTAACCTTTTCTGATTTTTATCGATGCTTATGTTTTATTTATTTATTTTTTCCATGGTGCAAATGAAAACGTGAGTACACTCGACTAAAAAAGTGAGATACAGTATTCATTAGCTTTCGTTCATCGAATTTCCCATTTGTTTTTACTGAAAAGACATATCGCTAAATTTACTCTAGAATATGAAAATACACTGCAAATTATATCATATAAGTTAAAATTTCAAAACAAAACCGTTCAGATGCTTAGAAACACGATATATGTCCGAAGTAATTGGAATATCTCAGATGGATTCGTTCATAGAGATCTGGTAGATAGAGTGTGAATTTCTGATAGTAGTATGATGTATCACGACGACAATATTTACTCGTTTTCCTTTATGAACGGCGATATTATTGCATCATCATAAGTGGTGAATGCAATTATTTTAGTTTCCACAATCTCATGTTTTTATTCCAAAGCGATTAAAGTTAGCTGACGTCAATGGCAGTCAATGTTGCGACGGCTAAGGTAGGAGCCCTAGAACTTCGAGTGGGAAAGCGCAAGTCACTGGATACTGGCTAACACAACGGATTTCACACACTGATTACTTTGACGTTGACATGGATCGAATGCTAGTTGATTTTTACAAAGCTATTGTCTTTAAACATAAATCTTTATCAAGGTTAAAGTAGCATGTCAGCTCAAAGATTTTCTGGCTATATGCTGACATTACAAAGCAGTTCGTAGTAGCCTACAGCCCTACACGACTGCATTTCTTTGCCGCGAGGTTGAAAGATCTCCCAACACATTAGCATTTTTTGCACATAAAACTTTAATTGCCTGTGCAATACATATTGAGTTATTCGTGGTAATCAATAGTTTTACTCAGCAGCTTTTTTCGTGCATGATTTGTGGATGAAACGCGACTTTCAAAAGTACAGACTATATCAAGAGAGCAAGAATGACCGCAGCCTGTGCCTAAAATTTTCCACGTCTTTTTACAATCTTTGAATGTTACGGAAACTGTCGAATGAAATCAAGATTAGGGTATGAATTTCTTTGAGAATCAACTTGAATATTATGATCTTTCAAATTTTATCTAGCATAGTGCAGCACGATCTTGGCAGTCGTATCACCCTGTTTCCCAGGTATCTGTGCACCGACTCACCGCTCTTTCTTCTGCCTTTCCCCCGTCACAAGAAAATATAATGAAATTAAGTAGTTATAAATAGGCTTAAGCTTTCACGCAAGCAGATTTTGCTCTCTCTCTCTCTCTCTCTCTCTCTCTCTCTCTCTCTCTCTCTCTCTCTCCTCTACTTTCAAAACATTTGAAAAAATATTATCACTCAATCTCTCAAAGTAAATATAATGAATTATCTCTATACGTAGGCCTCTGCTCTCTCTCTCTCTCTCTCTCTCTCTCTCTCTCTCTCTCTCTCTCTCTCTCTCTCCACATTTGAAACATTTGAAAAAATATTATCACTTAATCTCTCAAAGTAAATGAATTAAGTATTTCTATCGATAGGCCTATGCTTGCGCGCTCTCTCTCTATCGTCATAATATTTCATTCTTTATTGAATTGTTCCTCACGTTTTCCACAAGTACTGCCCAAATTTTAAAACACTTTCTCTCATTGTTTAAGATCCGTCTTCAATTACGTATGAATTTTACGTCAGTTTAGTGTCAAACATTATTTATAAATAAGGTTTCACAGTAGGTTTTAAAAAAGGTTGATCGATATTCTACCCTGAACTGACGTTACCAAACCAACATTAATGAATAATATAGAGCCTGTTTCTACATTCAAGTATAAATGATTATAGGACCTCTACAGAATCTTTATGATGTAAAGTTAATGGAAATCTAGAAAACAACAAACGCTATGATTTTGAAGCTTCACCCCCTGTCTAGATTTACCAGGTGTAGCATTATTGAATAATATATGTCCGAAGATTTAAAACGCTGTATCTTAACTTTCCTTGCCGAGTGTATGTATTTAATAAGCGCGTGTGTTCTAGTGTAGAAGCATATGCCCTTTTACATATCCTTAAAAAAATGTCATTTTTCCTTCATCATTTAGTCCCAGTGCTTGGCCTTTGGCCTAGAACTGATACTTCATTTCATTTTAAATCTTGGGTCCAGCCCGATGAGAGCTGTTAATCAACTCAGTGGTCGGTTAAACTAGTTTTAATATAGTATAATAGTAATAATAGTAATATTCTTAATTGAAGGAATTCACATATTTTTTCCTTTCAGTTTTAATGTTGTTTACTTATTATTGACTGGATTTTCTCTAACTTGGTCTTTCTGTACCCAGTAGTCATTGTGAATCATGTCCATGGTGTTTCCACAGCAAACATAGGTCGAACAGTAATTGTATTTGATTCAGTTTCCGATGAGAAACTCGAAGTGTTGTCATCTTAGGATTTTCAATCTAGATTTAGAAAACGGAGAGTAATGCCTTTTATTGCGATAAATACACACACACATACATATATATATATATATATATATATATATATATATATATATAT